>NC_052613.1:3008599-3176765 GCF_016545825.1 Eucalyptus grandis
TTGAAGTCCACGGTTGCAGTGGAGTTCCCGCAGAGGAGGCCCGCTTCGGCGATTCGAGGGTCGGAGGCGGCCAAAGAGAAGATGAGCGGGGAGAGCGCGAGCAGAGGAAGAGCGATTGATGGCCTCCCGCTTCTTTGGACTTCATGGGCTCCGCTTGAGAAATTCTCGGTTATCAATATTCCTTCTCAGTTCTTTTGAAGAGAGAAGAAGAAGAAGAAAAGGGAAAGATTTGAGCAAGAGCGCGATGGGAGCTCCGATTCGACCTGATGATCTCATAAAGCATTTCTTTATGCTTTCTGGAGCTTTCTGGAAAGTGCCATGGTGACGCTAGGTCCCAGGAACTGCTGCAATGACATGCTTGATGACATCTTGCTCTCCACTTGAGTAGCACCGACACGCGACCTGGACATGCGACACGACACGTCATTTCTAAAAAATAGAGAATTCCGACACGTTGGGAGACGTTATACATTAAATGAATATTTTTATTTTTAATTAATTTGATTCAAATTCATAAATAAATAATTAAAAAAGAGCCTTCAATGAATTTACACTAATAATATTAATAAACCAATTCATTGAAAATTCAAAAAAACATATTCATAGTCAATGTGTCTCCATGTTTGGAAACATGTTTTTAACTTTAACAAAAGTTATTGATGAAATTAATGATTAATAATAAATTAGAATCAAATTATTTAAATAAATCCATCATCTTCTACAAATGACCAAAATTTATCATTATTCAAAATTCAGTACTTTTATTTTTTAAAATTATTTTTTAATCTCATCTATTTATTTTTCCGTTTAAGAAAAAAAAAGTCCCCACATTACACTTCTATTTCCCTCCCCCACCACCTCACAGTGACAGATAGGCTGTCACTTCTCCTCCCCCCAAAACTAAAAGTCACGCCATCAGATCCTTTTTTTTTTTTTTTTAGTTTTCTTATCAAAAACCCTAACCAGCCCTCCTTTTCCTCCTCCTCCTTGTCCTCGCCGCTCGACGCACGACCCCCTTCCCTCTCCTCTTCCTCTCGATCCTTCTCCTTCTCTTTTTCCTCTCGATCCTTTTCCTTCTCCTCTTCGCTGCACAACCCCCTTCCTCTCTGCACGACCCCCTTCCTCTCCTCTTCCTCTTGATCCTTCTCCTCTGTGTTTTATATGTCCTATGTTATTTGCTTGAGAGAAGCCCTACCTCTTCATAGAAGGTGAAAGAAGACCCTTAGTCTTCCTTTATAATTCTCCATTACTCCACGGTTTTATCATATGATGGTGGAAGAATTAGTACTTGTAACTCCAACATAATTAGAGGAGTTGTTCTTTTGTAACCTTCACAACAACAACGGGCATCTTTAATGGTTATTCACTAACACCTTGCTGGAATTCCAACAAGGTGTAAAATGTGGCGCTTGTAATTCTTACCTTAGATCCAAAGAGAGAGACTTGTGTGATGGAAGTGGATGAACTGAGGTGTGACATCCATTGTGCATGTAGATGAAATAATTGCTTTCGACCACTTGCATGAATTTAAAGCATGTGCTTTAAACTACCCTGCTGGAAGAGTTGCTCCCATATTAGTTGATACTTTCTCCTAATGAGAGCCCATCATCAATAGTCGAGTATGGCAAGCTGGTTGTCACGTTACATAATACCATGTTAAGTAATACCGGTGGCAGCTGAAAATCCTTAATGCATGTGGAATGACTTAGAAATTCTAAAATTTGAGACACTAGGAAACGATTCAACTTTGTCCGGTAATAAAGTCTCATGGGACACTAAACTAGACCTCCTTAAAGATCTGCGGTTCTATAATGCGGAAGAATTGTTGCCAAGATTGAGATTATTTCTTCTTATTTTGCATTTTTTAACTTTTTAAATTCTTTCCCCCAAAAAAGAAAAAAGTGGCCGGTTCTTTTGATCAATCCTAAGAAGAACCAACCAATTTAGCTCTCTCCTCCGATCCATTGGGATCGAGAGCCGCCTTGTCAACTCAATCAGAAATAGATCACCTCTAGAAAAAAAACAGGTTCAACACCCCCAATAGGCCCGACCAGATCCGAATCTAATATCGCCACACCTTAAAAGATGACAATTGATTCTCGGGCTGAGTCGAGTCATGTCCCTAGGAGGGACCCTGGGGGGTGCCTTTTGATGCGGAACCCTCGTTCGACTCATGATAATCGCGTTTCCAGCCAGCAGGCCATCCCACATCACAAGAGGAGAACAGAAAAAAGCACGCGGAATAAAAAAAGAGAAGGAGAAAGAGACAAGAGAAGGATGAGGCCGTTGACCGAGCTTGTCTCCATGCCACGACAAAAGAGCAGTTCCCGGGCCATTGCATAAAACATGACCCTCCTCGGTTGGGATGGAAGGTGCTCCGAATGTTTATGCTCTCTCGCTTGCTCGCTTTGTGTCGACCCTTCCTTTTCTCTCAATCCTCTTTGCTCATAAATCAAGAGACGCCCAAGAAGAAGAGATGAGGGATTCTTCATCTTCTCCGCGAGACTAGGGCTTTCATCATGAAATCAGCACATCATAATACCTCGGGAATCGATCGGTCAACTTGAGTCAACTCTAGTCAATGATTAATGATCAACTGATGATGTGGCAGTGATGTGGTAATGACATGGCACTGCAACTGTGGAAGCAGCTATTTTTTTTTTTTTTTGGTCAGTCCTACTCTATTCTTACTCTACACTCACTCAGACTTGTGCCCGCCTCTTGCGGGCGTGGGAGTGGCAACCCACTCGAAACTTACGCGTCCCTACCCCCATCCCCCCTGAGAAGGTGGGGATTTGAACCCCTCACCTCCCCCTTCCATGTTGGAAGGGTAGCCACTGGGGCGAACCCCCAGTGGTTGGAAGCAGCTATTGGGTTTGCTATAGTTTCGTCGATTTATCGTAATAGAAAATCAACTCGTATCAATCAATCAAATTTGATGAATAAATGAATAAGTAGTATTAATTAATTATATATTATTAATTATAGAAATAAGAAAACTCGAGTCGGATGACGTGGTGATGATGTGGTGTTGGCGTGGTGGATGAGGCGGCAGGTGACATAAGGATGACGCAATGATCATGTTAGCAATACACGGCCGACTTAAGTCGCGTGAGACGCATGTGGGCGTGCAGAGGCTTGGAGTGGCGTGTGTGGGCATGTGCGGCATCAATTGGCGGTGTGATTTGGCTGGTTGGATTCTTTGAGTGACGTAGAATCTGTTTGTGGTGTTGTATTGTCAATATAATCAGCTGAATAAGTCCAAAATAGACGTGCAATATACGGCTGTGATGGTTCCAAGTCGATAGCATGTGGCGGCTGGGTTGGTGACAAAACAAGCAGTGGAAGTTGCGTAGAAACGAGAGCGACGAGACACCTTCGTGGAGCGAACGTGACCTATTCAGCTGGCGTTGCAAAAAATAAAAATCCTCAAGAAAGAGGCTTTGATACCAAGTTAAGAATAGAGTAATAAAGAACTTCTGTATATTTTGATGATTTGTAATGAGAAATACAAGAGCCTATTTATAAGTTTTATAGGGAGACTATTTACAATAATAAAATATTATATAATCAATTATAATCAATCATAAAGATATCCAAAATATTAAATATATTAAAATATTATAGATATCAGGATATGGGAAGGATATTCAGAATATTAAAGATCTCCAAAATATTCAGTATATCCTAAAGATAATCTCAATATATCTTACAGCTCTGCTAATTGACAGAAGCAATCTCAAAATCGAGAGCGTTGCTGAAGAGGCTGGACTCCAACACCCTCATGGTGGCTGGCAAGTCCCAACGTCACCAGCTCCACCGCCTGAAGATTTGCGAGTACCAGGTTCCTCCCTTTCTCTCCCCTTGCGTGATCTATACTGGGAGTGATCTTGTTCATGAAGGGATCCAACTCTGAAAAAGTTGGATTTTAGGCTCAGATTGCATTAGCTATATACGATTATGAATTAACAGCGTATGTGCCAAAAGTATTTGATGTTTTTGCAATTGTTGAAGACTAATGGTGATGGGTGCTTTGCTTTTCTTCTTAGCGTCCATCAAAGTCTCTTCTCTTTGCAAGTTCTTCTTTCGAGGTTTCTGGTTCAGGGACATCGTCACCTTCATCGTCGGAGGAGGAGCTTTCTTCAGAGTCTGTCCTCTCAATCATCACCATTGGGAATGCAGAATTTCTCTTTTTGTCATCATCTTTTCTTTTCTTTTTTCGTGAAATCAATGCAGAAGAGGTCGCGCGACAATGCGCCGAAGCGATGGGCAGCAAAGGGTAAGCAAGACAGTCATAGATTTTGAAGCAACGTAAAATTATTTCGACCAAAAAAGAGAAGAAAAAATGACATAAAACTACGAAAAAAACAGAACGACGTTGGTTTCTTTTTTTATTTTCCTTTCCTTTTATTACATAACCTATGACTGACTCTGGAATTGAAACATCCCAACATGGTATGATTCTCCAATCAAGACGTAAAACTACGAAAAACAAAGCAATCGCATCTCACTTAGATTCATATATTCATGGGATATTCGTGATTTATCGATTTAAGATTGGACTCATCGTCATCTGAAAATGCTGCTAACCAAGTAAGGATAATTCGACTCATGCCCTGATGTCACTAAAATCTGCACTGCTAGTCGTTTGCAAAGTGTTTGTATTCGTTGGAAGAAGAAGAAGAAGAAGAAAGGTCCTAATCCTAAAGGGTCAATGCAGCAAAGCTGGAAGAGGGCTTCCTGTCAAGCTGGAAGAGACCTCAGATGCCGTGAGCTGGCTCAACAGCCAATTGTTCATGTAGAGCTTCTGCTACTGGATTTGTCGAACAGCAAGCTAGCGTTGACAAACGGGGGTTGGCTCGGTTGGGGGACTAAATGGTTTTTGTTGTGGAGCATCTCGACGACTCCATACATGGGCGGTCGCAATTCCATGGAGGCTTGAGTGCACAGAAGGCTGATTTGGAGCACATTCGACGCCTCCAGGATGGGGAATTTACCTTGTAAGGCCGGATCAATGCACGTGGCTAAATTATTTGACTTGTAATGCTTCCATACCTGCAAAGCAATCATGAGTTTCCATGGCTCCCTTATATCTGAAGATAAATCTACTAGCACTAACATAGAAACCAACGATAGAGTTTGTTGGGAAAATCAAAAGAAAAATTAGATAATCCTAGTGGGGTGTGGCCAGGAAAGTAAATGTCAGTCTAAGTTCTCATGATCGTAGGGACAAGCAACCTTACCGACTGTAATACCGAGCTCGACCCCCGTGTGTATACACTATTCTTCCTACCACTCAAGATTTCAAGAACCAGCACCCCAAAAGCATAAACATCGACTTTCTCCGTTAGCTGTCCCCTCATAATATATTCAGGCGCCATGTAACCGCTGCATAATCAATCGTCTTTTAGATATAAACCATACTTAACCCAAAGAAGATGTGAAGTGCAAGGGAAGGATGATACGCAAAACCCCTCTTGAGGGGCCAAACTTGTCAGATTAAGGAAATAGAAAGTGCCGACTATGGTTTCCAGCAGGCTGGTAATGAAAAGGCATTCTTACAGTGTGCCGGCGATTCCTGTGCTAAGATGAGACTCATCCAGAGCAATGCATCGAGCAAGCCCAAAATCTGAGATTTTCGCGGTGAGATTTTCATCGAGGAGGATGTTGCTGGATTTTATGTCTCGATGGATGATTTTCACTCCACAACCTCCATGAAGATATGCGAGGCCCTCAGCTATTCCTATGATGATGTGCAGCCTCTCCTCCCAAGTTAGGACGGGGGTCGCATCGTTGACTGCAACAACATATTCTATTCACTTATTTAGAAAGACAAGTAGAGCGGAGTGGGACAGACATAACCGACGAAGGCAAGACACTAATGGAGCAGATTTTTGAAACCTTCGACTCAAAAATCATAAGATGGAAGCATTGCTTGCAATACAAGAAGCCAGTTACTAAGAATGCAAACTGAACCAGTGCTTGTCGTGAAGGGTGGATCTCTTCTTGGCATCAAACGATGACTGTGTAGGTGTGATATGCAATTATGCAACAACCAGCTACTTACCAAAAAGAACTAGATCAAGACTTCTTTTAGGAAGATATTCGTAGACAAGGAGGCTCTCTGGGCCTTCGATGCTGCATCCCAAAATCCTCATTAGGTTCTTGTGTCGGATCCCACTGACCTAGTTCACCTCATTGAAGAAGTCATCCGCCCATTGGCATGTGTTAAACACCAACCGCTTAACCGCCACGACCTTCCTGTCGGGTAAAATCCCCTTGTACACGAAACCGCCACCCCCTTGGCCTAGCTTCCTCGAGTCATCAAAGAAGTTGGTGGCCTTCTCCAAGTGTCTTGTACTTGAAATATAAGCTAAACTTGCTCTTGCTCGCTCGCAATTGCATGAGGTTATTTTGCACTGAATAAGGATGAATGCGAAATTCGTGTCATCAAGCTTGTGATCAAGAATTACTAAGAGATCATTTTACGCATTTGAACCAAATTGCTTACTTTGTTTCTTCTTGGAGTACTTTTTGTATCCAATGTATGCACCAATGAGAACAAGCGAAGTCGCTGCAGCAGCCGATGAGGTTATTGCTATGGTGATGCGGACTCTAGATGAACCTGTGAAATGATAAAGACAACATCAGGTTGAGATGAGCGAGTTCATTAATAATTCCAAAAATCTGGCAAGCATCGAATCATAAGATCAATCAAATTAAACTTAGGGTGTGTTCATTTGGGAGAAAATTTCAAGAAAAAGGAAAATGTTTTCTGGAAAGTCATTTTTTAAATAATGTTTGTTTGATTTTCTTTCTCTTTCCTTCTTCCACCTCCACTAGTCGTCAAGCCTTCACAGGCCACTAGCATCGTTGTCAAGGCCCAGCAAGGGGCCCGACCAGCCCCGGGCAAGTTTGAGCTCGCTAGATCCTGGGGTTTGTTGCAACGAGGCTGCCGAGGCTTGAGCTTGCCCAAGGTGGGCTTGCACTAGCGATTGGCAGAGGAGAAAAAAGGAAAAGAAAAAATATAAGAAAAAGAAAAGAAAATTTTAAAAATCAATTTTTAAAATAAAATATTTAAAAACTCCACATGAGAAATTTTTGAAAGTGTATTGACCATCTTAGATTTAGGAATTCACTTTTCTAACTTTATGTGTGTATATTTTCCTTGATCGAAAAGTGTTTTCGATTTATCAATCATTTTTGACGAATTAAACGGATGAAAGTTTGGAAATTAATTTCGAGAAAACACTTTTCGTCAAACAAATGCACTCTTAGGTTGTGTTCCGTATTTTTTTCTTTCTTTTTATATTTTGCTCCTACCTCAGCTAATCACCGGCCTCAATGACAACCAACGATTGACCACAGGCAATGGATGAGCTCATTGTTATAGCGATGTTGAGGTCTTGTTGACTTTTGACAAGGCTTGAGCCTCACCAATCTAGCTAGACTCGAGCTCGCAATTGTCTGAAGAAATAAATAAATAACATAAAAATAACAAAAAAATTTGATATTTAAAAAATGAAAAGAGAAAAAAAATTTAAAAATATCATTAAAAGAAGTGCCTTAATCAACCTACAGGAGGAAACCGCAATTGGAAAAATCGAAATCTGACAGCAGACATAGAAGAGCGTCGGTTTTTCTTTAATGGCGAGGAAGCCATCTTGTAAGTCGGTAAACCAGAGATCAGGACGTTATTACCTCCGCTATCAGGGACGTCGAAGAACTTTGTGGTCGAGTAACGGAGGAAGCATCCCGCGTTCATGGCCCGCGCTTCTCCAGGTGCGCAGCTTCTCGCCATCGACATTGCATTCTCCAAACAGAATCTGCAACTGCCGGCATCAAGCGTGCTCCAACACTGTGCCAAAGCATATACCCCGGCGACTCCTCCAACTCCGTCCTCCTCAGCCACCGCAAAGCCCTTGTTCTGCACAGCGCTGGCCGAGACATTCCTCAGGACCCGGTCCACCCTATCCGAGAGCTCGGCCACTCTCTCTGCCGGGACTGTCAAATTGGAGCTACACTTGAGCATGTCGTGCGTTGGATCCACGGTCTCGTTGTAGAAGTCGTAAGTGCCATAACGGAGGAAGCAGCCGTCGAGGTAGATCCGACCAAAGTTGGGGAGGCAGCGGGCGATCCGGATCCAGCTCTCGGTAAAGCAGAGGCGGCACTCGGTTTCAGTCAAGTCACCATGGCACTGGATGAGGCCGTACACTGCTAGCGTTGGCGAGGCGAGAGAGTACTTCCACCAGCGCTGGGCGGCGACGCCGTCGGAGAGCTCGTTCATGATGGCGATGAGGTCGGAGACGATGTTTCCAGCGACAATCCAAGTGGAGTTCTCGCAGATGCGGCCCGCTTCGGTGATTCGAGGATCGGAGACGGCGAGAGAGAAGAAGAACGAGGAGAGCGCGAGCAGAGGAAGGGCGATTGATGGGCTCGCTCCGTTCGACTTCATGGGCTCTGCTTGAGATATGCTCGGTTACCGAATTTTCCTTCTTTCAGTTTTCTTCAAAGAGAAAAGAGGAAGAAGAAAAGGGAAAGATTTGAGCAAGAGCACGATGGGAGCTCCGATTCAACCTGATGATCTCATAAAAAGCTTCAACACAGCTACACCACGCGCAGTCGAAGCTACAGACTGATGCTTGACTTCTGGGGTCTCGTTTTTCACCTCACTCCTTGCTTTCTTCATGCTACGGCAGGGTTTTTGAAAAATGCCGCCGCGATAACATCTCTCTCTCTCTCTCTCTCTCTCTCTCTCTTGGTCGGTGGAATGCAGTGTTTTTTTTTTTTTTTTTTTTTTGGTCGGTGGAATGCAGTGTTTGACGCGGCGAGAATGATGAGGGGGTTCTAAGACCTTTCGAGTCCGAGAATATCTTGGATTGAGGGCGATCCAGACGAAAGAGAGAGATCTGCAACGACCGAAGCGACGAGGGCGACGGATGTTGACGTCCATGTCGGTAGTTTTTTTAAAATGATTAAATGATAATTTTTTTTTGGTGAAAAATTAGATGATAATTTTTAATCTATTCTGAAAATAATAATGATTATAATAAATTATTATAAATTGTTGTGAAGTGTATCCCTTTAAAAATTTGTGACTCATAACAAGTAATTATCACAAAAAAAAAAAAACTAAATTAGTAGGAACTCGTTTGGACGAAGAGGAAACTTAGAACCTAGTATAAGTTTTTAAATTTTTCTTGGTTTATACCTTCATGTAATTATATGGTATTCCAAGGTGTTCGATGATGGTTGTGTAATCCGGAATTACTAGTCTAAATTTTCATTTCATGATTGCGGTTTTTACTTTGTTAATGATTCATATTCTTCATGTATTTAAATATAAGTTATGATCAGTGAATTGTAGCTATATATGGTAGTAATTAAAGGTGATGGTTCACTACAGTTGTTTAATTAATAATATAGGTGGAATCTGGAACTCATCCTGAAATCTGTGATAGGATAGATTTTAGAGTATGTAATGTAGGTTCCTGGTTAAAAAAAATGAGAAATCTGTTCCAACGAGTAGGTTCCATATAAAATCTATACGAAATCTGAAATCGTTTATTCCTAAATATCATGAATCTTATATTTGCACGGTTGTGATTAGGTTTGTTAGATAAGGTCCATCATTGAAAGGTTCTCTTTTGTATCAAGTTGGGGCCAATCCACATTCATAATTATGCTAAGACCTTTAATTTGACTTTAGATGATCAAATTTGGCCTCACGTGTTTCAGATGAGATTCCCCTTGCATTTTTCATACATGTACATTTGACTTTTCTAGTCCCATGGTTGCGGCCACGAGGTGTCCGAGCTAGTCTCTATCCGGCCCACCTACTCGAATGAACGAACGATCGGGCACCCTCTTGTTTTTTGGCTTGAATTTAGGGATAAATGTATCAAAAATCTTAAAATTGGTCACAAAACTCCAAATTGAGTCCTAAAATATTTAAAAAGTGTAATCAAGTTATAAAACTTATCTCTTTAAACTTTCAAGAATTGTAATCATTGGAAGGATTTATAATTTGACCAATTTGATAAGTTTTAAGACTCTATTATAATTTTGTGACAAATTTTAGAACTTCTAATATACTTATTCCTTAGATTTATTTATGACCTCTTCTGCCTTGACTATCAACTGCTACTTAGAATTCCACAAATCAAAAACGCCTAGGAGCATGGTAGTTCACACATGACCATCTCAATTCACATCTAAAGTAGGAGGAAATCTTAGGAAAATTGAGCAAGTTCTTATATCAATATGTTGCAAGTGTGAAGTGATTGAACAACCCTTCTGTGCTTTTCAAAGTGTAAAGAAAAATATGGTTTCAAATTGGATAGAACAATAAAGTCGGATCATTGAGCTGAATAGAATAATCTAGTTGGACTTTGTAGTGTAATCTCAATTTCTTTAAAGATTTATTTGCCCACAACGTTGTTAATGGTCACTGGAAAATTTATATTATAGTATTTCTAGTATTTCTCAAATGAGAATATTATATAACAATTATAATATTTCTCTAAAGTCTCTCAAATGAAACAATTAGAAATAATGGTTGTATATTCTTTTGAAAGAAAACAAAAAATGAAAGAAGAAGATTATGATCAAACATACACGTTTTAGTAATTTATAGCGAAAATAAGAAGTTATATCCAAGTAGACACAACCTTATGAGGATTAAGAAATTATGCTTGAATAGGTATGAACTTTGAGTAACCATTGGACGAAATAATAAAAATTCGAAATTTAATAAATAAATAAAAAATAACTGTACTTCTTCGTGAATAGTCACAAGGTTTCAACGGGACTTATGGTTAATTTTTATAAAAATAAATCCTAATTTTTCAATAAATAAAAAATAATGATCATTGATCAATGTCAAATCTCTTATACGTGCGCATTCACATTTTCTCGACATGGGACAAGACACCTCTTAGTTTATTTAACAAACAAACTACCAACACAAAGCACATGGAATAAAAGAATGACAAGCATAAAATCATTAGCCAATCTCAAGTGATTCAAGAGATCATATGCACCGAGTCCCTAACTTCACTAACCATTGTTAGCATCATATGCTAAATGCCTACTCAATTATCTCAAGGCCTTAGCACTATTTTATATGCCATATGGAATGGTCATTAGCTTTCAAAGAGTAGTTGTTGATCCCAAAATGACACTAGGAAAGAATATGAATACTTGAAAAGGTACCATATGGGCTTAAGTGGACCTAGCCCGATTATGTTTTTTTTTTCAAAAAACCGAGTCGAAATACAAGAGGAAGGGCATCGAAACATGTTACATCTTAATGCCTTCATAACCAGTCCACTAGTCTATTTGATTCTCAAGTGCAATAGGACAATTTGGGATATGTAAAAAGGGTTGAAAGGTCTTTACATTCTGTAATAGATGACTCGACACTCAAAGAGTGGAGAGAAGAATCTTACAAATAGCTAATCAAAGTACAATTATTTTGTTGACACCTAAATTTTACTATTTTATTTATGACTCTATCGCATACAAAATTAGGAATTAGTTACTAAAAAAAAAAAGAAGAGAAAAAGAGAGAAAAAAAAAAACAAACAACAAAACAACAACAAAAAAAAAAAGAGAAAGAAAAAACGCCTAGAGGTCGGGTCGGGCCGGATCTGGCATTGGCCCGGCCCGCCGCCCGCCTCTCTTTCCCCTGCGCGGCCCAGGCCCGTTTCCCTTTTGGCCCGGCCCACGCCAGCATTCATCCTCCTCCGGCCTATCTCGCACGATGACCTGCAGAAGAAAGGAAAACCAGCGACAGGAGCAGGGGGATCGGTGTGGCAGGGAGCGGCGTGATCCGCGGGTTGGGGGCAGCCCGGCTGGCAGCTGGCACGGCAGGGGTCTTTGCGCAGACCTGCAGAAGAAAAGTGAACAAAAGGAGAGGAACCGATGGCGAGGAAAGGAGGAGAACACAGTCTTGGGAGGGAGAGAGAGCTGGAGAGAGAGCTAGCCGGAGAAAGCGAACCAGAGAGAGAGTGAGCTGGAGAGAGGAGGTTCCAGAGGAAGTGAGCGAGCTTGAGGGCGAGGGTGAGCTTGGAAAAAGGGACTGGTCTTCTTCTTCCTGGGGGCTGGACAGAGCAGGGCAGAGAGACGGCGAGCGGAGAGTGGGAGGTCTGAGCGACTGAGAAGAGCAAAGAGAGGGCATCTCAACCGCGTGCAAACCCATCTGACGACCTTCCTGGCGACGTCCTCAAGCTGAACGGGTAAGCTCGGGTCCCCTCGCGTTTTGTTTCGGGCGTGCCGGGCCGGAGCTCGTGGCCGCCCGGCTCACGCGTGCTCCGGCCCTCGTCGCCTTCATATTTTGTTCCCGATGTCTAGACTAGATCTGAAAATTTGTGTTGGCAGTGTGCGTTCCTTAGCTTCGACCGATCAACCGCTCGTCGGGTTGTTTCACCTATGGTCGTCCCGGCCCCTTTCTTTGATCGAGCCGACGCGGGCAAGTGTTGCGTGGTCCCCGAACGGTGGAAGGGTGTGTCGAGACTTTGTGGTTGGCCTCGGTTTGGCCATTCGGGGCAAGGTCGGCCGACGAGTGGTGGTCGGGGTGGCGACCGGTGTGAGATTGGGTGTCAGCCAACGGCGGCCCTAACGCCGGCGAACGCTCACCATGGTATCGGCGTCGAGTGATCTTTGTCCTAGAAAAAGGGGTTGCAGGTGTGACGGAGGGCTCGGAGCACGAAGGAGAAGGAGACCAAAGGAGGGAAAGAATAAAAAAACAAGAAAGGAAAAAGAAAAACCAAAAATAATGAAAAAAAGAAGAAAACCAAAACCAAAAAAAAAAGGGATATGTTCAGTAGAAGTTCTAAAACTTGTCCATAAAGTGCAATTGAGTCCTAAAACTTACAAAAAGTTCAATCAAGTCCTAAAACTTATCAAGTTGGTTCAATTGAGTCCTAAAATTAACATTATCAAAAAAGTTAACGGAAATTGCTAACGTGGCGCTTACATCATATTTTAAATGATTTTTTTATTTTTTAAATGACTTTTTAAAATTATTTTTATTCCAAATCTTTAAAAATTAGATTAAAAAATAAAAAGGAAAATCTAAATTTATTTAAAAAAACAAAACTGTTCAAAAAAAAAAAAAAGGGCAACGGTGGACTTCCGCCGCCGCCCATCGCCGGAGGGGCCGGCAACGGTCGCCGACCCTGGGCGGGGTGGCCGGCCCTCGCCCGGGCGAGGCCTCGCCGGCCCTCACGGGGGGCCGGCGACCGTCGCCCGCCCTGGGCAAGGCCTCGTCGGCCCTCGCTCGGGGCCGGCGAGGCTCGCCAGATCTCGGCGAGGCTTGCCCAGATATGGCCCCGAGCAAGGGCCGACGAGGCCTCGCCCGGCGGGCGAGCGACGGTCGCCATCCCTCACCCGGGGCCGAGCAACCGTCACCCGCCCGGGCGAGGTCTCGTCCGCCCTCGCCGGCCCGAGCGAGGGCCGACGAGGCCTCACCTGTGGTGGGCGACGGTCGCCGGCCCTCGCCGGCCCCGAGCGAGGGCCGACGAGGCCTCGCCTGGGCGGGCGACGGTCGCCGGCCCTCGCCCGGGGCCGCCGAGGGCCAGCCACCCCGCCGGGGCCGACGACCGTCGCTCGGCCCCTCCGGCGATGGGCGGCGGCGGGGAGAAGAGCCCCGATTTTTTTTTAAAACAATTTTAAAAATAAATTTTATAACTTTTCTTTTTAATTTTTGGTGAAAATAAGATAAAATGAATAAATCTAATTTTTAGTTTTTAATTTTTTTAAATGAATAAAAAATCATTAAAAAATCCACGTGGAAAATAAAAAATAATTTAAAATGTCACGTCAGCATTTTTAATGGAAAAAGGCTAAACGGTGTTAACTTTATAACTCAATTGAACCAACTTGACAAGTTTTAGGACTTGATTGAACTTTTTGTAAGTTTTAGGATTCAATTGCACTTTCTGGACAAGTTTTAGGACTTCTACTGAACATATCTCAAAAAAAAAAAAAAAAAAGAGAGAAAACTATAAAATGGCAAAAGTTGGCCTCGGAAAGGACTGACGAGCAGAAGGTTCAGGAAAAGGACGAAGTGAGGAAAAGACAAAAGAAAGAAAAATAAATAAATAAACATTAAAAATTGAAAAAATTGAATTTTTTTTAATCCGACTGGGTTGGATGGATCGGGTCAATGGGCCGGATTGGGTTTACCCGATCCGAACCCGTTTATGAATATAATAATATTAAGTGTTAAAAATTTCAAAAAAAAAAAGTTCAGAAATTTTCAAGAAAATTAAACAAATTCGAAAAATAATAAAAATTCAAAAATTTTCCGAAAATTCAAGAGTTTTCAAAGAACATTAAAACTTTCAAAAATATTGAAAATTCGAGTTTTTTTTTTAAATAATAGTTAAAAAATTTAAAAAAATTAAAAGTTAGTAAATTCAAAACAATCAAAAGGGGCCAGAAAATTCTGAATTTTATTTGGAAAATTTTTAAAAATGAACTTTTTGAGTTATTTTCTTAAAAAATGAAAGTTTCTTAACTTTAAAGTGTGCTAAAAATTGAGTAAGCTTTTAGGGCTCTACCTTGGGGCTTTAATTGTCTTCAAAGACAATTACTCTTATTTGCATGCTTTTACTGTTTTGATCCTTTTAATCCAATTAAGATTAACATTTATCTTTCTTTTAATGTTAAATATTTTCTCTCCCATGCAATTTATTTAAACACTTTCCTTAGCTGTTAATTGTTATTTTAATGATTACGCATCCGCTTGATCACCTCACATGTTACTGGATTAGTATAAAATCAATCCAAACTACCTAATAAAAATATTTCTTTTAAAATGAACAAGGTTAGGTACCGAAATGACACTAATTGGTCAATTAGTGTAATCAAGTCCCCAACCCTAAATTCTCAATTTGCGTAGGAAGTGTGACATACTCATGTGTATCACTTGGTTTTTAATCGACCCCAATAGGCTAGTGGCGACTCATTTTTTGCGAAATTCTTAAGAATACCAAAATGTCACGTGAGATATGGGCGTGGGAGAACCCGCACCTAATCATGGGCCTTAGGCCCATCCTTTGAGCAATACCCCTAAACCCGTTCCCTCCCCCGATGGTAGGTCGCGACATATCTTGCTCTCGAACTAACTTCGGTTCAGAATGACTTATAAAGTGATGAAGAATGTGGAGGTAAGCTACAGTTTCAAATTGAAGAATTAATATTGATTGTAGACGAAAATGAACTTGGCTCAAGCTATTTTTCGAGATTGACACGGACCTGATGAAATATATTCATGAAGATTATAGATTTCCCAATTAGAAAATATTGCCGGAGATATTATTAGGTATTAAGGATGTTATTTGATATTTCATTATTCTCTTCAACAATTAATATCCTTCCCTATGCATGTTACTTGGGTATGATAACCCTCCTCTAATAACATGTAAAGCGAAGTCAATTAAGTAAAGCTTCTCTCATCCTCTCTCTTCATGATCTTAGAATATTTACAAGTTAATTACATAGGACTTGTTTGGATTTGATTTGGGATTTTCCCCATGCTATTTGACACATTTTCTCTCCTCGATAGAGAGAGAAATTCGAAGGAGAGATGGGGTCAATCCTCAGCTCATCATCGCGCGACGCGAGCAAGGAGGCGCTGGCGGCCGTTGCGGACAAGGCCAAGGAGATCACCTCGTTGGCTCCCGTCATCATATTCAGGTCGCTCCTTCCCTCCTCCTCCCTTCCCATTGCTCGTTGATTGAGCGATCTACTTCTCTGAAACGGTCGAATTTCGATTTACCTGGGTTTCCATCCCGAGTCGTGTTCTTGAATGATCAGCCGTTGACTTCAGTATCGGTGTCGTTCGCTATGTGATTCGCTCCTGGGTCCGATTGCGGGCGAAATTGTATTGGCCGATGGTTTGAATTGTAGAATTGACGTGCTATTTGATGCATGGGAGAGAGCATATATTAGCTGAATTGGGGAGAATTTTTTGATTTTTTTTGGGGGGGGAACTAGCACTTTTTCAGTGGGTTTTTGAATTTTGACCCAAAAAAGGAAAGGGTTTTGAATTAGATGCTTGTGGTTGTGGATATTGCTATCATCTTGTGGTGCTGGTTGCTGAATTGATAGTGCAAGTCATTAACCTTAAACTATCATGTGTAAGGAGAGAAGTGCTAGCAAGACTAGCACTTACAATGGGTTTTGAATTTTGAGGGAAAAAATGGTTTTGAATTAGATGTTTGTGGCAGTGGATTTTGGTAAGATTTCGTGCCTGTCACTGAATCGATAATGCAAGTCACTAATGCTCTTCGTTACGTACATCTTGTATTATATCTACAAGGAACTGTACACTAGACATTATTGAAGATAGAATACACAAAAAGTTTCTCCAAGCTCTTCGTCTTCAGTCCTGTTGATTTATTCTCTTTGATTTCTTTCAAACATGACCCTCGTCTAACGCTCGGTTGGGACGGAAGGTGCTCTCGCTCGCTCTGTGTCAACCCTCCTTTTTCTTTTAGTCCTCTCTGCTCATAAATCAAGAGATGCCCAAGAAGAGGAGATGAGGGATTCTTCATCTTCTCTGCAAGACTAGGGCTTTCAACATGAAATCAGCACATCAGAATATCTCAGAACTGATCGGTCAACTATAGTCAACGGTCAATGGTCAACTGATGACGTGGCAATGATGTGGTGATGACATGGCACTGCGGCCGCCGAAGCAGCTATTGGGTAAGCTATTATTTCGTCGATTTATCGTAATAGAAAATCAACTTGTGTAAATCAATCAAATTTGATGAATAAATGAATAAATAGGTAGTATTAATTAATTATATATTATTCATTATAGAAATTAAAATATTTGAGTAAGATGATGTGGCAAATGAGGCGGCAGGTGACATAAGGATGACGCAATGATCATGTTAGTAATACACGGCCGACTTAAGTCACATGAGACGCATGTGGGCGTGCAGAGGCTTGGAGTGGCGCGTGTGGGCATGTGTGGCATCGGTTGGTGGTGTGATTTGGTTGGTTGGATTCTTTGAGTGACGTAGAATCTATTTGTGGTGTTGTATTATCAATATAACCAATTGAATAAGTTCGAAATAGACTTGCAATATATGGCTGTGATGGTTCCAAGTTGACGGCGTGTGGTGGCCAGGTTGGTGACAAAACAAGCAGCGGAAGTTGCGGAGAAACGAGAGCGACGCGGCACCTTTGTGGAGCAAACATGGCCTATTCAGCTGGCATTGCAAAAAATAAAAATCCTCAAGAAAGAGGCTTTGATATTAAGTTAAGAATAGAGGAATAAAGATTTTTTGTATATTTAGATGATTTGTAATGAGAAATACAAGAGCCTATTTATAAGTTTTACGGGGAGACTATTTACGGTAATAAAATATTATACAATCAATTATAATCAATCATAAAGATCTCAAGAATATCAGAATATCGTAAAATAATCTCAATATATCTTACAGCTCTGCTGATTGACAGAAGCAATCTCAAAATCGCGAGAGCGTTGCTGAAGAGGCTGGACTCCAACACCTTCATGGTGGCTAGCAAGTCCCAGAGTCACCAACTCCGCTACCTAAACATTTGTGAGAACCAGGTTCCTCCCTTTCTCTCCCCTTGCATGATCTATACTGGGAGTGATGCTTATGAAGGGATTCAACTCTGAAATGTAAGAATTATTGTGACCTACATGATATGATTTAATATATGGTTTAATAATTATTGAAATGCTATAAAATAAATAATTATTGGTTACGAGAAAGTGCGACTCTAATAAAATAAAAGGGTATATCGCTTTGATGGAAGGCACATTTTCAATAAATGTACAAAAAGAGTCCGGTCCTCTCTCCACCCACAATGAACAACTATAACAGAAAGGAATTGGGTATTCTCTCCTCCATCAATTGAATACATTAAGGAATAGTGGGTTAAGGGAGAGAAATCGGATTTCTTCATTTGGTTCGAGTTCTACTACAACGCTATGGATAAAGGTATGTCTTCATCTAATTGTGAAAATTCATGAAGATCAAAAGATCACTGTTTTCTCTTATATTTTTTTGCATCAAAGTGTTATATGTATAATCTAACAGTTGGTATCAGAGCATGGTTTATGATATCATAACTTTTGCGTTTAAATAAATATTATGATTTATGTATGATAATTCGTTGAACGATCCTGTTCGTACTATTTGTTGTTGTTAAATTGTTTTCGGAGGGTTTTGTTAAAGAAAATCTGAATGGTGGAATGTTTTTATGGAGAAAAGGACGAAAATGGAGTAATTCGGAATTTTAAGGACAAAAATGGAGGAATTCGGAATTTTAAGGGTAAGATAGAAACTCTCCGATTCAGGGCAAAATCCGGCGACCCACCGCTTGGTTTCGGACCCATACGGTCACACTGCCATGAGGAACATTAGCCATGAGTTTTTCCAGTATATTGGTGTTCGCCGGAGGCTAATCGAGCGGCGAAAGTCGCAGTGGTGGAGGTTTTGTGTTCTGAGAAATTTTGTTTTGATTTGAGGCCAATTTCTTGGTCATTTTCTCCGAAACTTGAACCCATGTGGTCGTGCTGGCATGCTCTTCAAAACCCATTAATTATTTGTGTCTGGGATGGGCTGCCGGAGAACAAACGCCGGCGAAACCGCAGCGGAAAACAGCGAAAACCGGCGGAAATCGTTTCTGGGCGCGAGGAAGAAGGCGCGTAGGCCTCACGCACTCGTTGCAGTTGCAGGCGCGTGTAACCCACGCGCCACGCGCTCTCACGCGTGCTCAACCGCTGCGCGCGTGGACCCCATGCGTGCGGCAGTTGCCGGGCACATGCAACGCACGCGCCTATGTGTTGGACGTGCACATGCAACGCACGCGCCTGTGTGTTGGACGTGCACGTGCGCGACACATGCCCACGGCGGATGCAGGCGCGTGCCAAGCACGCGTCTAATGTACCGCGGCGCCGTTTTAATTTAATTTAATTTAATTTAATTTTTCTGCCCCTATTTATTTATAATTATGATTTTGCCCTTGCTGATTATTTATCATTTTGCCACTGGATTGTAAATTTATGATCTTGCCCTAATGGAATTATGTTTTAACGATTTTACCCTTATGCTTTGATTATGTTTTATACCAGTGTGCAATTTGGTAAATATTTATATTTTGCAATATTAAAAATTCATATTATGAATGGTTTGTTAGTCACCAAAGTGGCCAAACCTAAGTCTTTTGATTTTTTTTTGATATTGTAAATTGTTTTATTCAATTGCCTATGATTAATTGATGCTATCTATGAAATCGATATGTTTTATATCATTATTGATATTATGGGTATATTGAAGTTCATTTATTATAAGAACTTACGGATTAACCCAAAGGTTAATTATTTTCTTATAATTCATGAACATGATGGTTGATAATTAATATGACTTGTTAAATTTGTTTGTATATCAAAAGATAGCAAACAAATTTTAATAAGATATATTTACAATTATCAAATAAAAGTTGTTAGCATCATTATGGAATATATATTTGTATATCATAGGATCACCCAAAGGAGAACTATGATGTACATGTGTCATTTAGTTTAAATCTGATTAGGTGATATTCTCAAAACATTAATGTATGAGTATTTTCTTGCACATTTGCAGTATCTATACCTGTTTCACTCCATTCGCACGCCTCATCTGTTCTCTTATTCAATAGAATAAATTTTCCTGATTGAAGTGAACAAGTCCAGTTTTACTTAGGTGTCCTGGATCTTGATTTATCGCTCCAAGCTGAGAAACCATCTGCTATTACTGATTAAAGTAGCGATGATGAAAAGTCTTTCCATAAAGCTTGGGAAAGATCACACAGACTAAGCTTAATGTTCATGCGAATGATAGTTGCAAACAACTTAAAGACTTTTCTTCCCAAGACTAACAATGCTAAGGAATTTATGAAATTTGTGGAAGAACGTTCTCAAACTGCTGATAAGTCACTTGCTGATACATTGATGAGCACACTAACCACCAGGAAATATGATGGTTCGTGTACCATGCATGAGCATATACTTAAGATGATGAATTTAGCAGCAAAATTAAGGACTTTGGGAATGAACGTGGATGAGTACTTTTTAGTACAATTTATACTTAATTCCTTACCTCATGAGCAATATGGGCCATTTCAAATGAATTACAACACTATAAAGGATAAGTGGAATGTAAATAAATTGGTCAATATGCTAGTTCAAGAGGAAACAAGAATAAATAATTAAAAGACTCATTTTGTTCATCTCTCAAGTTATCAAGAAGTTCAAAAGAATTTCAAGAGAAAAGGTGGAAGGAGCAAGAAGAAATGACTACACGTCCTGAATGACTCTTCAAATGCTTCTTAAATCCACAAGAAGGAACACAATCTTACTAAGTGTCATTTTTGCAACAAAATTGGACACTTGAAGAAAGATTGTCTGAAATGTAAGGCTTGGTTTGAAAAGAAAGGTAAGCCTTGTGCTTTAGTATGTTTTGAATTGAACTTTACTAAAGTTCCTCATAATACTTGGTGAATTGATTCTGGTGCCACCACTCATGTGTCAAATACGATGCAGGGATTTTTTACGATCCAAATTATAAAGCCAAATGAAAGTTATGTGATTACGAGGAACAAAAACAAAGCTTCAGTTGAAGGCGTTAGCACTTACCGTTTGATCTTAGATACTGGCATTATTTGGATTTGTTTTGAACCCTTTATGTACCTACATTTTCTCGCAATTTAGTTTATTTGCCAAGACTTGATATAGCGAGATTTTATTGTAATTTTGGATCTAAATCTTTCAGTCTATTTAAGAGTGATACTCTTATTGAAACTGAACTTTATGTGATTGTCTATATAAATTTAGACTTAATTATACTTTTGTTGAGACATTAATGACCTTGCATCATAATGTTGGCACTAAACGAAGTTTGGTGAATGAAAATTCTGCTTACTTGTGGCGTAAAGGTTTGGGTCATATATCTAATGAAAGAATGCAAAAATTAGTGAAGAATCAAATTCTTCCAAATTTGGATTTTACTGACCTTGAAGTGTGTATTGATTGTATTAAAGGTAAACAAATAAAACACACTAAGAAATGTGCCACAAGAAGCACAGAGCTTCTTGAAATTATACATACTGACATATGTGGTCCTTTCAATATTCTATCTTTTGGTAAGGAAAGCTATTTCATAACATTTATTGATGATTTTTCACGTTATGGTTACATTTATCTATTGCATGATAAGTCTCAATCAGTGAATGCACTTGAAGTGCATATTAAAGAGGTTGAGAGGCAATTAGATAGAAATGTGAAAATAGTAAGATCGGATAGAGCCGGTGAATATTATGGAAAGTATGATGAATCGGGACAATGTCCAAGTCCATTTGCTAAATTCCTTGAAAGATATGGCATTTGTGCTCAATACACAATGCTAGGGACACCACAACAAAATGGTGTAGCAGAAAGGCGTAACCGTACTTGAATGGAAATTGTTAGAAGTATGATGGGTCATTCATCTTTACCATTGTCTTTATGGATGTATGCTTTAAAGACTTCTATGTACTTATTAAACAGGGTTCCTAGTAAGGCAGTTCCAAAGACTCCCTTTGAACTGTGGACGGGACGAAAACCTAGTTTACGACACCTGCATGTTTAGGTTTTTCAAGTAGAAGTAAGAATTTACAATTCACATGAAAGGAAATTAGATTCAAGAACGGCCAGTGGTTATTTCATTGGTTATGCAAAGAAATCCAAATGGTATAAATTTTATTGTCCTAATCATAGTACAAAAATTGTTGAATCTAGAAATGCTAGGTTCATTGAAAATGGTGACATCAGTGGGAGTGAAAGAATGCGTAATGCTTGCATTCAAGAAGTAAGGGTAAAAGTTAATATACCAAAAGTTTCTAAAGTTATTGTTCTTGATATTGTAGTACAATCTAACAATAATCGAGAACAACAAATTAATGAACAAACACTCGATAATGGAGATGCCAATAATGAACCTCCAATAGCCGAGTCACAAGAAATAGCATTAAGGAGATCTCAAAGAGAAAGGAAGTCGGCTATTTTTTATGACTATATGGTTTATCTACAAGAGTCAGAAATTGACTTAGGAATTAGAAATGATTCAGATTCATTTTTCCAAGCCATGGAATGTGAAGATTCTAATTAATGATTTGATGCCATGAAAGAAGAGTTAAAATCCATGCATCAAAATCAAGTTTGGGATATAGTTAAATTGCTTAAAGGATGTAAGAAGGTCGGATGTAAATGGGTCTTTAAGACTAAGCGCGACTCAAAAGGCAATATTGAACAACATAAAGCCAGACTTGTTGCAAATGGTTGTACTTAGAAAGAACGTATTGACTATAAAGAGACATTTTCACCAGTCTCTAAGAAGGACTCACTTAGAATTTTTATGGCTTTGGTGGCTCATTATGACTTGGAGTTACACCAAATGGATGTAAAAACCGTTTTTCTTAATGGGAATTTAGAAGAATAGATTTATATGGACCAACCCAAAGGCCTTTCAGTTAAAGGAAAGGAACACATGGTATGTAAATTAAAGAAGTCAATATATGGACTTAAACAAGCTTCCCGACAATAAGTTTAACGATACCATAACTTCA
This sequence comes from Eucalyptus grandis, assembly GCF_016545825.1. Taxonomy (NCBI): domain Eukaryota; kingdom Viridiplantae; phylum Streptophyta; class Magnoliopsida; order Myrtales; family Myrtaceae; genus Eucalyptus; species Eucalyptus grandis. The sequence goes on from NC_052613.1 coordinate 3,031,241, forward strand.
TTTGGATTTAAAGAAAATACCGCTCGGTGTATATATATGAATATTAGTGGGAGCAAGTTTATTTATCTAGTTCTGTATATTGATGATATTTTGCTTGCTACTAATGATTTTGATTTGTTACATGAAACCAAGAAGTTTCTCTTTAAGAATTTTGAAATGAAAGATATGGGAGAGGCAACATATGTGATAGGAATAGAAATATTCCGTGATAGATCACAATGATTATTAGGATTGTCTCAAAAAGCCTACATTGAGAAAATTTTAAAGAGATTTAATATGAGTAAATGTTCAACGGGAATATTTCCAATTCAGAAATGTGACAAATTTAGTCTTATGCAATGTTCGAAAAGTGAATTGGAATGAGAACAAATGAAAAATATTCCTTATGCATCTGTTGTGGGGAGCTTAATGTATGCACAAACTTGCACTAGACTAGACATCACTTTTGTTGTTGGAATGCTGAGCAGGTATCAAAGTAATCCTGGAATGGATCATTGGAAAGCTGCAAAGAAAGTTCTTAGATACTTGCAAGGAACGAAGAATCATATGTTCACTTATAAAAAAATCCGATCATCTCGAGGTGATTGGATATTCAGATTCAAACTTAGCCGGATGTGTCGATACAAGAAAATCAACGTTTGGTTACTTGTTTCTTTTGACTGGAGGGGCAATTTTATGGAAGAATACGAAGCAGTCAGTTATTACTGCATCCACTATGGAAGATGAATTTGTGGCATGCTTTGAGGCCACAATTCATGGATTATGGCCGCGAAATTTTATTTCAGGGCTTGTAATTATCGACAGTATTGCCAAGCCGCTAAAAATTTATTATGATAACTCTGCGGCAGTTTTCTTCTCTAAGAACAACAAGTATTCTAAGGGTGCTAAGCATATGGAGATCAAATACTTGTCTGTCAAAGAAGAAGTTCACAAACAAAGAGTGTCAATTGAGCACATTAGCACCAATCTTATAATAGCAAATCCCTTAACAAAAGGATTGCCGCCCAAAACATTTAATTAGCATGTTGAAAATATGAGCATTATTGGACATCGTTAATGTTTGTATTATGATTGTATTGAGTTTATATATTTGACACTTTGAGCTCACTTACGTGTTTATGATATTTCTTGTTTTCTATTTAGTATACATTATGGAAATAGATGAATGTTAAACAGGATAATTTCTAAAGAAACATTATGGTTGGACTATTACTGCGTTTTTCTTTTATAGATCATGTTAAGTAAAGTGTTATAGTTGTAGTACATAGAAGGGACTATGTCGAGTAATGACATACAACCGCTATAACTCACATTAGTTTTCTTTACTTAATTGTGATTATTATGTGATTGCTAATTTAATGAAATTTTATAGCATAATGTTTTGTGCACATTATGTCTTTATTAAACCATGAAAGGAAAATCATATGGGCCAAGTGGGAGAATGTAAGAATTATTGTGACCTACATGATATGATTTAATATATGGTTTAATAATTATTGAAATGCTATAAAATAAATAATTATTGATTACGAGAAAGTGCGACTCTAATAAAATGAAAAGGTATATCGCTTTGATGGAAGACACATTTTCAATTAACGTACAAAAAGAGTCCAGTCTTCTCTCCACTCACAATGAACAACTATAACATAAAGGAATTGGGTATTCTCTCCTCCATCAATTCAATACATTAAGGAATAGTGGGTTAAGGGAGAGAAATCGGATTTATTCATTTGGTTCGAGTTCTACTGCAACGCTATGGATAAAGGTATGTCTTCATCTAATTATGAAAATTCATGAAGATCAAAAGATCACTGTTTTCTTTTGTATTTCCGCATCAAAGTGTTATATGTATAATCTAACATGAAAAAGTTGGATTTTAGGCTCCAATTGCATTTGTGATATACGATTATGAATTAACGGCGTACGTGCCCAAAGTATTTGATGTTTTTGCATTTGTTGAAGACTAATGGTGGTGGGTGCTTTGCTTTTCTTCTTAGCGACCATCAAAGTCTCTTCTCTCTGCAAGTTCTTCTTCTTCTTTCAAGGTTTCTGGTTCAGGGACATCGTCACCTTCATCGTCGGAGGAGGAGCTTTCTTCAGAGTCTGTCCATCTCAATCATCACCATTGGGAATGCAGAATTTCTCTTTTTGTCATCATTTTTTTTTTCGTGAAATCAATGCAAAGAGGACGTGCGACAATGCGCCGAAGCGATGGGCAGCAAAGGGTAAGCGAGACAGTCACAGATTTTGAAGCAACATAAAATTATTTCGACCAAAAAAAGAGAAGAAAAATGACATAAAACTAAGAAAAAAACATAACGACGTTTGTTTCTTTATTTCTTTTTCTTTCCTTTTATTACATAACCTATGACTGACTCTGGAATCAAAACATCCCAACATGGTATGATTCTCCTCCAATCAAGAAGTAAAACTATGAAAGAACAGAGCAATCACATCTCACTTAGATGCATATATTCATGGGATATTCATGATTTATTGATTTAAGATTGGACTCATCGTCATCTAAACATGCTGCTAACCAACATTCGACTCTTGCCATGATGTCACTAAAATCTGCATTACTAGTTGTTTGCAAAGTGTTCGTATTCATTAGAAGAAGAAGAAGAAGAAGAAGAAGAAAGGTCCCAATCCTAAAGGGTCAACACAGCAAAGCTGGAAGAGACCTCGGATGCCGTGAGCTAGTTCAACAGCCATGTGTTCATGTAGAGCTTTTGCTGCTAGATTTGTCAAACAGCATGCTAGCGTTGACGAACGGGGGTTGGCTCGGTTGGGGGACTACACGATTTTTGTCGTGGAGCATCTCGACGACTCCAGACATGGGCGGTCGCAATTCCATGCAGGCTTGAGTGCATAGGAGGCTGATTTGGAGCACATTCGACACCTCCAGGATGGGGAATTTACCTTGTAAGGCCGGATCAATGCATGCAACCAAATTATTTGACTTGTAATGCTTCCATACCTGCAAAGCAATCATGAATTTCCATGGTCCCTTATATCTGAAGATAAATCTGCTAGCACTAACGTAGAAACCAACGATAGAGTTTGTTGGGAAAATCAAAAGAAAAATTAGATAATCCTAGTGGAGTGTGGGCAAGAAAGTAAATGTCAGTCTAAGTTCTCATGATCGTAGGGACAAGAAACCTTACCGACTGTAATACCGAGCTCGACCCCCGTGTGTACACACTATTCTTCCTACCACTCAAGATTTCAAGAACCAGCACCCCAAAAGCATAAACATCAGCTTTCTCCGTTAGCTGTCCCCTCATTAAATATTCAGGTGCCATGTAACCACTGCATAGTCAATCGTCTTTTAGATATAAACCATACTTAGCTCAAAGAAGATGTGAAGTGCAAGGAAAGGATGATACGCAAAACCCCTTTGAGGGACCAAACTTGTCATATTAAGGACATAGAAAGTGCTAACTATGGTTTCAAGCAAACTGGTAATGAAAAGGCATTCTTACAGTGTGCCGGCGATTCCTGTACTAAGATGAGACTTATCCATAGCAATGCATCGGGCAAGCCCGAAATCTGAGATTTTCGCTGTGAGATTTTCATCAAGGAGGATGTTGCTGGTTTTTATGTCCCGATGGATGATTTTCACTCCACAACCTCCATGAAGATATGCGAGGCCCTCAGCTGTTCCTATGATGATGTGCAGCCTCTCCTCCCAAGTTAGGACGGGGGTCGCATCGTTGACTGCAACAATAGATTCTATTCGCTTATTTTGAAAGACAAGCAGAGCGAAGTGGGACAGACATAACCGAAGAAGGCGAGACACTAATGGAGCAGATATTTGAAACCTTCGACTCAAAAATCATAAGATGGAAGCATTGCTTGCAATACAAGAAGCTAGTTACTAAGAATGCAAACTAAACCGATGCTCGTCGTGAAGGCTGGATCTCTTCTTGGCATCAAACGATGGCTGTGTAAGTGTGTTATGTAGTTATGCAACAACCAGCTACTTACCAAAAAGAACTAGATCAAGACTTCTTTTAGGAAGATATTCGTAGACGAGAAGGCTTTCTGGGCCTTCGATGCTGCATCCCAAAATCCTCATGAGGTTCTTGTGTTGGATCCCACGATCAGGTTCACCTCATTGAAGAATTCATCTGCCCATTGGCATGTGTTGAACACCAACCGCTTAACCGCGACGACCTTCCCGTCGGGTAAAATCCCCTTGTACACGGAACCGCCGCCCCTTGGCCTAGCTTCCTCGAGTCATCAAAGAAGTTGGTGGCCTTCTCCTAGTGTCTTGTACTTGAAATATAAGCTAAACTTGCTCTTGCTCGCTCGCAATTGCATGAGGTTATTTTGCACTAAATATGGATGAATGCGAAATTGTGTCATCAAGCTTGTGATCAAGAATTACTAAGAGATCATTTTACACATTTGAACCGAATTGCTTACTTTGTTTCTTCTTGGAGTACTTTTTGTATCCAATGTATGCACCAATGAGAACAAGTGAAGTCGCTGCAAGTAGTCGATGAGATTATTGCTATGGTGATGCGGAACCCTAGATGAACCCGCGAAATGATAAAGACAACATCAGGTTGAGATGAGCAAGTTCATTAATAATTCCTAAAATCTGGCAAGCATCGAATCATAAGATCAACCAAATTAAACTTAGGATGTGTTCATTTGGGGAAAATTTCAAGAAAATGGAAAATGTTTTTGGAAAATCATTTTTTAAGAAAATGATTAATTTTCCTTTATTTGGTGATATATGACTAAAAATGTTTTCTAGTGTTTTTCTTGTTTGGAATCTCATGCAAAAAAAAAAAGTCATTTTTTAAATAATTTTTATTTGATTTTCTTTCTCTTTCCTTCATCCTCCTCCACTAGTCGTCAGCCTTGACAAGCCACTAGAATCGTTGTCGACAAGGCCCAACAAAGGCCAACCGACCAGCCTCGGGCAAGTTTGCGCTCGCTAGATCCTGGGGTTTGTTGCAACGAGGCTGGCAAGGCTTGAGCTTGCCCGAGGTGGGCTTGCACTGGTGATCGGCGGAGGAGGAAAAAGGAAAAGAAAAAAGATAAGGAAAAGAAAAGAAAATGAAAAAAAAAATCGATTTTTTAAAAAAAATATTTAAAAATTCCACATGAGCAATTTTTGAAAGTGTATTCACCATCTTAGATTTAGGAATTCACTTTTCTAATTTTATGCGTGTGTATTTTCCTTGATTGGAAAGTGTTTTCAATTGATCAATCATTTTTGGCGAACTAAACGGATGAAAGTTCGAAAATTAATTTTGAGAAAACAATTTTCGTCAAACAAATGTACTCTTAGGTTATGTTCTTTTCATGGATAATATTTTTCTAAAAAACATTGTCCTCATTTTTTGGCTTTTGATTCCCTTAGGAAAATGAGTTAATGGAAAATATTTTTCTGGTCAACGTAAATCTAAACTTATAATCAAGAAATGATTTCATCTTTGAAAAAGTTGGAAAACATTTCCAAAATATTATTAGGTATTGGCGCTTGGATTTGAAATTCTACGTTTGAACACGAGAATCCCAACGCTAGTTCCTGAGTCTCTAACGCTCGAGCTGGATCCATCAAGGTTGGCCCCGGATCCATTGAGGCTGGGACTAGGTCTCTTGGGCACGAGTCCATTGAGACCAGACTTGGGTCAATTGAGGCCGGGCTCTCGGTGCCTATACTCGGGTCCATCGAGGCTGAGCTCGAACCCTTAGTGCTTGTGCCCTATGCCTCAGTACTTGAGCCAGCATCCATAAAGGATAGGCTTGGGCCTTGAAACTCCAGCTTTAGTCCCTAGCACTTAAGCTCAGGTCCTAAATTAATGAAACTTCATTCTTTTAAGAATATTAAAAAAAAATAATTTCAATTATTTTTCTTTCTAAAAAAATCAAATTTTAAATTACTTTTAAAAAATTATTTTTCTTTTCTTTTTTCTTTTTTATTTTATTTTTATTTTTGCCTCGGCTAATCACCGGCCTCAACGACGGATTGACCATAGGCAAGGGATGAGCTCGTTGTTCTAGCAATGCCAAGGTCTTGTTGACCTTTGACAAGGCTTGAGCCTCGCCGATCTAGCTAGACTCGAGCTCGATCTCACATGAGATCAGTCACTGATTGTCACCGTGGCTAGTGATTGGCTGAAAAAGAAAAAGAAAATAAAATAATAAAATAAAATAATTCAATATTTAAAAAATGAAAAAAAAAAAAAAATTAAAAATATCATTAAAAGAAGTGCCTTAATCGACCAACATGAGGAAACCACAATTGGAAAAATCGAAATCTGACAGCAGACATAGAAGAGCGTCGGTTTTTCTTTAATGGCGAGGAAGCCATCTTTTAAGTCGGTAAACCAGAGATCAGGAGACTAATTGTTACCTCCGCTACCGGGGACGATATAGAACTTGCTACTGGGGACGTCGTAGAACTTTGTGGTCGAGTAACGGAGGAAGCATCCCACGTTCATGGCCCGCGCTTCTTCTCCAGGTGCACAGCTTCTCGCCATCGAAGTCGCATTCTCCAAACAGACTCTGCAAGCGCCGGCATCAAGCGTGCTCCAACACTGTGCCAAAGCATATGCCCCGGCGACTCCTCCAATTCCGTCCTCCCCAGCCACCGCGAAGCCCTTGTTCCGCACTGCACTGGCCGAGACATTCCTCAGGACCCGGTCCACCCTATCGGAGAACTCGGCCACGATCTCCGCCGGGACTGTCAAATTGGAACTACACTTGTGCATGTCGTGCGTTGGATCGACGGTCTCGTTGTAGAAGTCGTAACTGCCGTAACGGAGGAAGCAGCCGTCAAGGTAGAGCCGACCAAAGTTGGGGAGGCAGCGGGCAATCCGGGGCCAGCTCTCGGTAAAGCAGAGGCGGCACTCGGTCTCAGTCAAGTCCCCATGGCACTGGGCGAGGCCGTACACTGCTGGCAGCGGCGAGGCGAGGGAGTACTTGCCCCAGCCCTGGGCAGCGAAGCTGTACGAGAACTTGCTCATGATGGCGATGCCGATGGAGACGACATTTCCAGGGACAATCCAAGTGGAGTTCTGGCAGATGAGGCGCGCTTCGGTGATTCGAGGATCGGAGACGGCGAGAGAGAAGAAGAACGAGGAGAGCGCGAGCAGAGGAAGGGCGATTGATGGGCTCGCTTCGTTCGACTTCATGGGCTCCGCTTGAGATATGCTCTGTTACCAAATTTTCCTTCTCTCAGTTCTCTTCAAAGAGAGAAGAAGAAGAAGAAAAGGGAAAGATTTGAGCAAGAGCGCGATGGGAGCTCCGCTTCAACCTGATGATCTCATAAAAAGCTTCAACCAGCTACACAACGCGGAATCGGAGCGACAGATTGATGCTTGACTTTTGGGGTCTCGTCTTTCACATTACCCCTTGCTTTCTTCATGCTAAAGCAGGGTTTTTGAAAAATGGCACGGCGATAACATCTCTCTCTCTCTCTCTCTCTGTGAGTGGGTGGAATGGAGTGTTTTTTTTTTTTTTTTTTCTTTTTGGTCCGTAGAAAGCAGTGTTTTCTTTTTTTTTTTTTTTGGTCGGTGGTAGAATGCAGTGTTTGACGCGGCGAGAATGATGAGGTTCTGAGACCTTTCGAGTCCGAGAATATTTTGGACTGAGGGTGGTCTAGACGAGAGAGAGAGATCTGCAACGACCGAAGCGACAAGGGCGACGGATGTTGACGTCCATGTCGGTATTTTTTTTTAGATGATTAGATGATAATTTTTAATCTATTTTGAAAATAATAATGATTATAAAAAATTAAATAATAAATTATTATAAATTTTTTGAAATGTATTCCTTTAAAAATTTGTAACTCACAACAAGTTATTATCACCAAAAAAAAAAAAAAAACTAGTAGGAACCTATTTGGATGAATAGGAAACTTAGAACCTAGAATAAGTTTTTAAATTTTTCTTGGTTTATACCTTCATGTGATTATGCGGTATTCCAAGGTGTTCAATAATAGTTGTGTAATCTGGAATCACTAGTCTAAGTTTTCATTTTATGATTGCGACTTTTATTTTGTTAATGTTTCATATTTTTCATGTATCTAAATATAAATTATGATTAGTAAATTGTAACTATACATGATGGTAATTAAAGGTAATGGTTCACTACAATTGTTTAATTAATAACATAGGCGGAATTTGGAGTTCACCTTGAAATTTGTGACAAGACAGTTCTAAAGTATGCAATGTAAGTTCCAAGTTCCAAAGAATGTGAAATCTGTTTTAACAAATAAGTTCCATATAAAATTTATACGAAATCTGAAATCGCTCATCCCTAAATATCATGAATCTTATATTTGCACAATCGTGATTAGGTTTGGTAGATTAAGGTCCATCATTGGAAGGTTCTCTTTTGTATCAAGTCAGGGCCAATCCATGTTCATAATTATGCAAAGACCTTTAATTTGACTTTAGATTATCAAATTTGGCCTCAAGTGTTTCAGACGAGATTCCCCCTGCACTTTTCATACATTTACATTTGACTTTTCTAGTCCCATGGTTGTGGCCACGAGGTGTCCGAGCTAGTCTCTATCTGGCCCGCCTACTCGAATGAACGAACGATTGGGCACCCTCTTGTTTTTTGGCTTGAATTTAGGAATAAATGTATCAAAAATCTTGAAATTTGTCATGAAACTCCAAATTGAGTCCTAAAATATTTAAAAAATATAATCAAGTCCTAAAACTTATCTCTTTAAACTTTCAAGAATTGTAATCATCAGAAGGATTTATACTTGACCAATTTGATAAGTTTTAGGACTCTATTATAATTTTGTGACAAATTTTAGAACTTCCAATATACTTATTCCTTAGATTTATTTATGACCTCTTTTGCCTTGACTATCAACCGCTACATGGAATTCCACAAATCAAAAACGCCTAAGAGTGGTAGTTCACACATGACCATCTCAATTCACATCTAGAGTAGGAGGAAATCTTAGGAAAACTGAGCAAGTTCTCATATCAATATGTTGCAAGCGTGAAGCAATTGAACAACCCTTATGTGCTTTCCAAAGTGTAAACAAAAATATGAGTTCGAATTGAGTAGAACAATGAAGTCGGATCATTGAGCTGGATAGAACAATCTAGTTGGACTTTGAAACGTGATATCATTTTCCTTAAAGATTTATTTGCCCTACAAGTTATTAATGGTCATCGGAAAATTTATATTCTAGTATTTTTAATATTTCTCAGAATCTCTTAAAGGAAACAATTATAAATAATGGATGTATATTCTTTCGAAAGAAAACAAAAAATGAAAAGAAGAATATTATGATCGAACATACACATTCAATAATTTATAGCATAAACAAGAAGTTATATCCAAGCAAACACAACATTCTAAGGATTAAGAAATTATGCTTGAACCGGTACGAACTTTGAGTAATCGTTAGACGAAACAATAAAAATTCGAAATTAAATAAATAATAAAAAAAAAAATAACTGTACATTTGCAAAGTTTCAACAGGACTTATGGTTAATTTTTTTTTTATAGAATAAATCCTAATTTTTCAATAAATAAAAAATAATAATCATTGATCAATGTTAAATCTGTTAAATTTTTTCAACGTGGGACAAGACATCTCTTAGTTTATTTTACAAATAAACTACCAACACAAAGCACATGGAATAAAAGAATGACAAGCATAAAATCATTAGTAAGTCTCAAGTGATTATGCACCGAGTCCCTAACTTCACTAACCATAGTTAGCATTGGATGATAAATGTCTACTCAATTATCTCAAGGCCTTAACACTATTTTATATGCCATATGGAATGGTCATTGGTTTTTCTTTTTCTCTTTTTAGGGGGATGAATTGCCATTACCTTTCAAGAGTAGAAGTTGCTAATCCCAAAATAACACTAGGAAAGAATACAAAGACTTGAAAATGAACACTTTGAACCGAGGGTCTAGAAAAGCCAATAAAGAATCCGCACCATATGGGCTTAAGTGGACCTAGCTTGATTATGTATTTTTTTTTTCTTTTTCCTTTTTCAAAAAACCGAGTTGAAATACAAGAGGAAGGGCATTGAAACATGTTACATCTTAATGCCTTCATAACCAATCCACTAGTCTATTTGATTCTCAAGTGCAGTAGGCCAATTTGGGATTTGTAAAAAGGGTTGAAAGGTCTTTACATTCTGTGATAGATGACTCAATGCCCTAAGAGTGGAGAAAAGAATCTTACAAATAGCTGATCAAAGTACAATTATTTTACTCTCAAACTAACTTCGGTTTAGAATGATTTATGAAGTGATGAAGAATGTGGAGGTAAGCTACGTTTTCAAATTGAAGAATTAATATTGATTGTAGATGAGAATGAAGTTGGCTCAAGCTATTTTTGAGATCGATAGGGACCTCATGAAATATATTCATGAAGATTATAAATTTCCCAATTAGAAAATATTGCTGGAGATATTATTAGGTATTAAGGATGTTATTTGACATTCCATTATTCTCTTCAACAATGATATTTCATTATTCTCTTCAACAATTAATATCCTTCCCTATGCATGTTCCTTGGGTATGATAGCCCCCCTCTAATCACATGTAAAGTGAAGTCAATTAAGTAAAGATTCTCTCATCCTCTCTCATCAAGATCTTAGAATATTTACGAGTTAATTACACAAGACTTGTTTGGATTTGATTTGGGATTTTCCCCACGCTATTAGATACATTCTCTCTCCTCGATAGAGAGAGAAATTCGGAGGAGAGATGGGGTCAATCTTCAGCTCATCATCGAGCGGCGCGAGCAAGGAGGAGCTGGCGTCCGCCGCGGACAAGGCCAAGGAGGTCGCCTCGTCGGCTCCCGTCGTCGTATTCAGGTCGCTCCTTCCCTCCTCCTCCCTTCCCGCTGCTCGTCGATCGAGCGATCTGCTCCTCCGGAACAGTCGAATTTCGATTTACCCGGGTTTCCATCCCGAGTCGTGTTCTTGAATGATCGGCCGTTGACTTCGGTATCGGTGTCGTTCGCGATGCGATTCGCTGCTGGGTCCGATCGCGGGCGAAATTGTATCGGCCGATGGCTTTGAACGGTTGAATTGATGTGCTAATTTGATGCATGGGAGAGAGTATGTATTAGCTGAATTGGGGAGAATTGATTTTTTTGGGGTGGAAAAACTGGCACTTTTTCAGTGGGTTTTTGAATTTTCACCCAAAAAAGAAAAGGCTTTTGAATTAGAAGCTTGTGGCTGTGGATTTTGCTATCATCTCGTGGTGCTGGTTGCTGAATTGATTGTACAAGTCATTAACCTTAAACTATCATGTGTAAGGAGAGAAGCGCTAGCAAGACTAGCACTTACAGTGGGTTTTGAATTTTGAGGGAAAAAAGTGGTTTTGAATTAGATGTTTGTGGCAGTGGATTTTGGTATGATTTCGTGCCGGTCACTGAATCGATAATGCAAGTCACTAACGCTAATCTACCACATGTAATGAGGAAATTGCCAGCGGATTGAAGAGATTACTGTTGCCGGTGTGGTATATTTCTGTTAGGACTCGATTGTTGCGGAACCCAAAGTGGCAACAGCTCAAAATGAGAGTTTTGGAGATTGTTTATATAGGGTCAGAAGCAGGGAGGTCTTAATCTTACTGACCTTGTGCTTCCTGTGCAGCAAAACTTACTGTGGCTACTGCCAAAGGGTCAAGCTTCTGTTGACGCAGCTCGGGGTGAGTTACAAAGTCGTTGAGCTGGACAAGGAAGGTGAGTGTCTCCTAGCCTCTTGAACCGCCTGCATATAATCTTGATCCGAGTATATAAACCATCTTGTCCTTGGCTATTTAGAGGCTGATTTTGTTGACAAAGCAAAGATACCATTTTTAAATGGATTTGCTGGTTTAGTGTTCTATTCATGTGTAAAAGTGGTTGAAAATCTCCCCCTGCAGTTACTCAATTAGCCTGCAAAGACCTGTCTCTTTTGATTCTTTGACCATGGGTTTTTAACTATAATTTGTTGATATTTCCGTGATTGTGCAAATGATCGCTTTATCTACAAGATGAAGAACTCGTGTCAACACAACATTGTTCAACCATCTGAGTTTCCTTTTGAAGGTGATGGAGCTGTGGTTCAATCGGCATTGGCAGATTGGACAGGGCTGAGAACAGTACCTAATGTGTTCATTGGGGGAAATCATATCGGTGGATGCGATTGTAAGTTTTTAATCTCTTTTCCTTGTTGATTTCAAGAGAAATCTCTGGTAGAGGTTAGATGCAACATGGATGTTGTTTGACAGACTTATCTTTTGATGTTGGCTTTCTTTGCGATTCCAGCCGTCACTGAGAAACACCAGGCAGGTCAACTGGTACCTCTTCTTAGGAGTGCCGGAGCTGTGAAGACCTAATAAAAGCAGTGCTCATAGTTGGAACCTTCGATTGAAAGAGAGAGACTTGTGTGATGGAAGTGGATAAACTGAGGTGTGATAATATCCGCTGCACAAGTAAATGGAAGGATTGCTTTTTTACTGCTTGCACAAATTTGGAGTGTGTGCCATAGACTATACCTTGTCAGCAGAGTTGCTTCCAATATTAGTAGGGACTCTCTTCTAATGACAGGCCATGGTCGTTGTCACTTTACATAATACTGGCGGCGCCTGAAAATCCTTAATGCAAAAGTGGAATGACTACCAGAAACTTTGAGACCCAGATCATTTGTTTGCCGAAGGGCTAGGAAATGATATGATGGTGTCTGGTAATAAAGTTAAACGGGACATTGAACTAGACTTCCTTAGAGATCTGCAGTTTTATAACGCGGAAGTGTCATCGTCATGATTAAGATTATTTATTTACTTCCGTTTCTGGTGATTCAAGTTCAATGCGATGATCCAAAAGCAAGCAGGATCTCAAGGAGGAGCAAAGAGTTCCACAGGGAACAGTTACAAGCTTCTCTCCCACTTTACTGGATAGCAACCATGACAGGACTGTCGAGGGGCTGTGCGCAAATTATGCAGCCCGTGTACATGAAGTAAGCCCTAAATCCTCCTGATCAGGGCATGGCCAAATGAGAAAGGGGTCTTCGCCTGGAGTTTTTCCTCCGTGGACCCCAAGTACATTCTTGAGCCTTGAGGTTCACCAACAAATGCATCCGTCATAATTATAGGAGTAAGAGGTATGGTCATATGATGTCTACAAAGGTCAATGCTGTAATAGTTGACTATTGTCTACTCGGATCTAATCGACTTTGAACTAATTGCCCTTCACTTCGGGATCCATCCGAAGCAAATTGCAAGTAATGAGCGACAGAATATCAACTATAGAGTAGCTTTCACACCGTTTCTTCAACCTGGGGTCATGCTGCGCGGTACTGGTAGACCGTTAAAATTTCCAAGTCAATTCACCGCAAAATGCCAGCTTCAAACCAAGAATTACAAAGGAAAAAGTTGACAAGCACATCAAGCTGTCTAGATGATCATTTCAAGAACTCATCTACCCTCATCACGGCAAAAGAGACCGTAGCCCTGAGAAAAACTGAAGTGAAAAATGCTAATCAGAAGATTTCTGACGAAAGAGGCGGAATCTCGGGGTTTTGCTTTCCCTTTCTGAGATTACAGGACATGAAGAGGCCAGCATGAACTACACAATTGTGAATCGGTTTCATATGAGTCACTGTACTTCCTGTATTAATTGAGTGGAGTTGGCAATACTAAGAGAAAATGGAGGATAAAGGAAATAATTGAATATGTACATGAGTTCCTCTTAACTCACTAAGTGGGAAACGGCTAGCATAAGACATGACCGATGCACCACGGAGCTTCTGCAATCTCTTGCACAGCACCCGCATCTTTGCCCGTCTCGCTGTGCAGATATTCTCATCCCGATTTCTCTATCGGGGTTTGAGAAACACTCGAGCGTTACTGGCCAATGGACTCCTTGCAATCCTTCTTACAGGACCATATGCCCATCTCATCACATGCGGCTAGTGGTCCTGTTCACATGTCCGAAAATTACATCGCCTCCGCTGGCTCAGTTGATTCTGCTGAATTCACCGGAGGCTTATGGTGGAAGCGAAGGAAATTTCAGAATTTGTCGGTTGTTTTGTGATCCCAGTATTTATATTCAAGCTTCTGCTGGAGTCATCTGGAATCAGATTATTGTTGAGAAATGGGGGTTGCTTTGGCACGGGAACCATACACTCCCGGTCTTCGAGCATCTCAACTACTTCAGACATGGATGGTCGTAAATCTGGGGAAGCTTGGGTGCAAAGAAGCGCGATTTGAATCACATTCAATGCCTCTGAGACGGGAAACTTGCCTTTCAACACAGGATCGATGCACTCAGCAATACTATATGATTTATATTGCTTCCAAACCTGAGAAGTACAGAAAAGTCGAAGCAAGTCATTAGAAACTTTGCTAGTGTTCAGCAGAAAAGACAATCTCCAGATTGTGAAGGGATGAATTAAATAAAGACCTTGTGCAGCTGGAAAAGAGTACAGGGAAAAGAGTAGCCGGAAAACTCTCAATTTGAAGTTCGAGAAAATGTAAGGATTTATTTCAACTCTATATCATAGGCAAGAAGAAATTTGCAAACGCCACATGCATATTCTAGAGGTTCAAATCAGAAGGATAGGTATATGAATCTTACTGATTGCAGAACCGAACCTGAGGCCTGCCCGAAGATACTGTTCTTCCTACCACTTAGAATTTCTAGGACCAGCACGCCGAAAGCATAAACATCTGCTTTCTCTGTTAGTTGTCCCTTAACAAGATACTCTGGAGCCATATAACCCCTGCAAAATTATTCTTTCAGAAGGAGAGAAATCTGTTCTGCAGAATCTGAAGTCGAAGATGAAATTGCTAAAGAGTGAAGAGAAGGGTCATCCAGACAACAAATTCCCCAAACCAGACCTGAGAAAGTTAGGGAAAAAGAGAGCAATTCTTATTTGATACAACGCCGCTCTCACTTTAAGCCCTATATCACATGCTTATCTTCTGTACTCAAAATACGTGGCAGTTCAAATAGCCAATCCAGTCTTCTCTACATGTAGATGTTATCTAAACTGGTTTGATTGAAACAAAAAGAGAAAAAAAATTAAAGACCAGAATCTTACAGTGTCCCTGCGATACCGGTGCTAAGATGAGATTTTTCTGGATCAAGACATCGAGCAAGTCCAAAGTCAGCAATCTTTGCTGTGAGATCCTCGTCGAGAAGGACATTGCTGCTTTTGATGTCTCTGTGTATTATTTTCACTCCACAAGGTCCATGAAGAAATGCCAGCCCCTCAGCTGTTCCGGAGATAATATTAAGCCGCTCCTGCCAACTCAGGATACGGGTCGCATTCTTAACTGCAACAGCAACCGGGTCTTGTTATCAGTCACATTATTGCAATTATGTACTTACTCAGGAATGAGTTTAAAAAAGTTGCCTGGAGAAGTTTAGCAAGAAAAAGTATTATTCCGAAACCAGATGAAGCTAGCAACTAGATTAACACCGTGGAACAAATTATGAGAAGCTAGAATTCAAGGGTTTTATTATGGTAAGAGGCCCTATTTATAGAACAAACTACACTAATCTCAGATGCAGAATGGAGCAGCAAGTGGGGGATAACTTACCGAAGAGGATTTGATCAAGGCTTCTGTTGGGAACATATTCATAAACTAGGAGGCTTTCTGGGCCTTCAATGCTGCAACCCAGAAGGCGGACTAGGTTCTTGTGTTGGATTCCACTGATCAGATTTACCTCATTGAAGAGGTCATCCACCCACTCACGAGTATTGAACACCAGTCTTTTTACTGCAACAACTCTTCCATCAGGGAGGATCCCCTTGAATACAGAACCAGCTCCTCCTTGGCCTAATTTCCTCGACTCATCAAAGAAGTCCGTAGCCTTTTCAAGCGATTCATAATTAAAATTCAGATTCAACTTCCTTACGATTGCTGGAACACCAAAGAGTTTCTTCTGGACTGAGAATAGGTAAAGAAGATGGATGGCATTAGAGAATGTTTAAAGAGAAGTCAAAACAGAAATATTCTCTTGAGCTTCACATTTACCTTCTCTTTTCTTGGATAATTGTCTGTATCCAACATAGGCACCGACCAAAAGAAGTGATGTTGCAGCGGCAACGGATGAAGCAATAGCAATTTTGATCCCAAGCTTTGACGAGTCTATTAATAAACACAAAGATCATCCTCTGCTGACAAGAAACCGGAAGCTACAGCAACGAAGAGGCAAAAAATAACCTACTGCAGCTATCCCAATTCAGTTGAAAATACAGAACAAGAAAGCTAGAACATCGTGGAGACTAACTTGCAAGATGATTCAATTCTTACCACCATCTGTATGGACAGTATAAAACCTCTGAGTGGAATATCGCACGAAACAGCCAGCATTCATAGCCCTCCCTTCATCCCCAGGAGTACAGTTCCTCGCCTTGATCATCGCATCCGCCAAGCACTCCCCACACCCCTTCTCGTCGAGAGTGTTCCAGCACTGCGCCAGTGCATAAACACCGGCAACTCCTCCTCTCCTCGCCTCTCCGAAAACAGCAAACCCCTTGTTCTCCGGCGCGACGGCCGACACATTCCTTAGCACCCAGTCGACCTTATCGGCGAACTGCTGCCTCGCCTGCTGGTCGGCTGAAACGCTGGACTGATTGGCGCACTTGACCATGTCGTGCTGCGGATCGACGGTCTCATTAAAGAAATTATAGTAATCGGACCTTATGAAGCAACCGTCGAGATACAACCGCCCCTTAGTATCCAAGATAGTGCATCGAGGAAGTATAGTCCTGCTCTGCGCGAAACAGAGGAGGCAATCGTCGTAGCTCAGGTCGCCATGGCACTGAGCCAGTGCATAGATTTCCGGCAACGGAGAGGTTACGGAATCATTACCCCAGCGATCTTCAGTAACTTTCGCGGCAATTTTCAGCATGACGTTGAGGAAGTTCGAGACGACGTTCGCGGTGGACGTGACGTTGGATGTGAGGCATAGAATGCCCGCCTCCGAGATTCGAGGATCGCCGAGCGAGAGCGAGAACGAGGAGCTGAAGAGAACCAGGAAAACGCAAGCGAGGTTGACGATCGAAGGCCGCATTTCACTGCTCCGACCTCAGTTCCGAAGCGGAATCCGCCGGAGAAACGTTCCGAAGTCGAGAAAATGCGGAGGAGCGAGAGAACCGGATTACCGCCTTGAGTTTTCTCTCGGTTCAAGGTTCTAGCGCTTTCGAGGAACGTCGGCTACCGAAGTTCTCCTTCCTCCGTCAAGAGTCAAAGCTCGTGGAGTCCAGAATAGCTGCGGCGGCTTGCGAGACAGCTTCGCTGTTGAGCCAATGGATTCGGCCATCCATCGGCTGCGCTCTTACTTATGCACGCGAGCGCATGCGTAACATGGAGCGGCGAGCTTCTAGAAGCAGGCGGGGAGCCGACGAAGTGGAAATTTCGTGCCAACTGGTCGAACCGGCGACGCATACGGAGGCAGATCGGCTCACGACGGTCGCCGGCGACAGCGACGACGGCTGTGACGGCAGTCACGGGTGGGTCCTGCCATTGAGAAAAGGTCAAAGGCGATCTTACCTTAATGAATGATGATTGGACGGAAGTGAGACTTGACGACAATCCAGGGCGGTTGGTTGCTTGTGCCTCAACGAGAGAGCTAGGAAGCACTGATTACTTTTCGGTAGCGTTGGTGTCGTACACTTTGACTTCGACGCGTTAGTAGGTATCAGAAAATTCGACATGTAATCAACCCACCTGACAAGCGAGTGACACGCGATTCCAATATTTATACGCATGGGTTAATTTTAAAATTTTTTCACTAAATAGGCCAAATATAATTATGTAAATAATAATAATAATAATAATAATAATAATGAAAAGGAGAAAAGTTTTCTTCTTACTTTCACTTCCTATGACTCACGATTTTTAATGTGAATTCATTCTTTGCTCTTTTATTTATTTATTTAGTTTTGTGAATTTGAATCAAATCAATTTGATAAAAATTATAATTTATCATGTATATATAAAAATCCTAACTTGTCAATTTTTTTATTTTATTTTTTAGAACCAATATGTTGATATGTCATGTCGTCTCTTTTATTCTTTTCAAAAAAAAAAAAAAAATAGCGGAGAGAGATTAGGAATGACTTGACTGGAAGAGGTAACCCGCTTTTAATGTCATTATAAGATAAAAGATAAAGATAAAGCTAATAATTTTCTTAATTCTAATTATTTATTCCAATTTGAAGATTGATAATTCGGATGGGGCTAGGAAGTCTCTCCCATGAGATGGTGGACATGGAGACAGGACGCCCCAAGAGTTTGCTCTCCTACGTGTCCCAAATTCATGGCTATCTGAAAAGGCCAGTACCATCTTCAGTGAAGTTTTAATTTGCTCCTTGGCATGTCTTGATTTCGCATTCGAATGAAATAGTTCGAGAACTGTTTGTATCACTTTTGGACAAGAAGTCTGATCGACACAGAATGGATGAGAAGATGTGTGTGCATCTATGAATTGTTTTGAGGCGGACTTTTAAATGCTTCTTGCTTGTGAGACAAAAAGGAAAGCTGAAGAGGGGGAGTAACTAGATGTGTTCGAGTTACAGCGTTCTCCCACTCAAGATAAAAGCCTTGCCTGCAGTCTGGTCGGCGCTGTCGTGCCCTATGCATAGGTATAGCATGATTTGCATGCGTTCCTTAGGATTGACCAAAATAAGATTTTTTTTCTTTTGTTGAGATGCATGTATGAGTTCGGAAGAATTAGTGTGATGTGAAATGGTTAATATATCCTAGTAATCTTCTAACTTACTGATTTAGACTTTCAAATAAATATGGGTCTATAAATACATCAACCGAGTCATACTTGAAAGCTCCTTCTTAACGACTTCCTCGGACGAAGGTGTTGGGTTTCTGTCACACTCTCAACAAATGGCACTAGAATATTCTCAACACCCTCGGGCAAAAGAAGGCAAGCCTTGTGATGTAGCAATGCAAAGTTTGATGGTAACTTTTATGGTTTGGTCCGGAGGGATGAACATGGACATAGTGGATATTCAAGTCGAGACATGAGTTGGTACAGTACTCGAATTAAGAGAGAGAGAGAGAGAGAGAGAGAGAGAGAGGACCTTGATTGCAATTACTGGTGCAAGGGATGACTTGACTAAGAAACGCGACAGTTGAACCAAGAATTTTGAATAGAAAAAGAACCAGGAATGGACTGTTCATGTTGAATTATCACTGAATCTCTCCGTTCATTATTTATTTGTTGCTTTCTATCTTTCCAGACAACGACTTATTGGCGCACATGATAAGTAATTTATTGAACGGAAATGTCAATGTTTTGAGAGCATCTAAGCTACTTTGATGTATAGATGGTTTCTTTGCTAGTCCTTGGGGAAAGCACCAATGTCGAAGTAAGTATTCTCGCTAACTCAAAAATAATTGCGCTTCTTAAATTTAAGATGGCGATCTTGTCTCGACCTTATCCCTCCCTAAAAATATGGGTAGGCAACTGTGTTAGTTCAATTCAAAAACTAAAATGAATAGACCTCATCTAGTTGGTTCAGGTCCTATTGACATGAGGACTATGATAAGTTCCCTAACTTTTTTTTTTTTTTTTTTTAAAAAGGGTTTTGAAGTAGATGTTTGTGGCAGTGGGTTTCGCTATGATCTCGGGTGCCAATTGCTGAATTGATAATGCAAGTTATGAACGCTAAACTACCATGTGTAATGAGAAAATTGCTAGCGGAACGAAGAGATTACTGTTCACCAACAAATGCATCCGCCATAATTATAGGGGGAAGAGGTACGGTCATACGTTCTCCGCAAAAATCAATGCTGTAATAGTTGACTATTTTGTCTTCTTGGATCTACTCAAATAATGAACTAATCCTCCACTTTAGGACCATCCGAAGCGAATTGCAAAGAATAAGTGACTGCAGAGTAACTTTCACACTGTTTCTTCGGCCTGGGGTCGTGCTGTGCAGTACTGGTAGACCGATAAAAATTGCTAGTCAAATCACCGCAAATGCCAGCTTCAAACCAAGAAATATATAGGAAAAAGTTGAGAAGTACATCAAGCTGTTTAGATGATCATTTCAAGAATTCATCCATCCTCATCATGGCAAAAGAGACCATCGCTCTGAGAAAAACTGAAGTAGAAGTGCTAATTAGAAAATTTCCGACAAAAGAGGCAGAATCTTGGGGTTTTGCTTTTCATTTATGAGATTACAGGACATGAAAGAAGCTAGCATGAACTCCTACACAATTGTGATTCTGTTTCCATGAGTCACTGTACTTCCTGTGTAAATTGAGTGGAATTGGCAATACTAAGAGAAAATGGAGGATAAAGGAAATAAATAAAATAAGAATATGTACATGGGTTCCTCCGACTCCATTAAGTGGGAAACGGCCAGCATAAGACATGACCGATGCACCATGGAGCTTCTGCAATCTCTTGCACAGCAGCCGCATCTTTACCCTGTCTCGCTGCGCAGATCTTCTCATCCCGATTTCCCGATCAGGGTTCAAGGAACGCTCGAGCATTACTGGCCATTGGACTCCTTGCAATCCTTCTCACAGGACCATATGCCCATCTCATCACATGCGGCTGAAGAATAAATAGTGGTCCTGTTCAAATGTCCGAAAATTACGTCGCCTCCGCTGGCTCAGTTGATTCCGCCAAAAAGGATATCTTACCGGAGGCTAATGGTGGAAGCGAAGGAAATTTCAGAATTTGTCAGTTGGTTTGTGATCCCAGTATTCATGTTCGAGCTTCTGCTGGAGTAATCTGGAATTGGATTATTGTTGAGAAATGGGGGTTGCGTTGGCATGGGTACTTTACACTCCTGGTCGTTGAGCATCTCAACTACTTCAGACATGGATGGTCGTAAATCTGGGGAAGCTTGGGTGCAAAGAAGCGCGATTTGAATCACATTCAATGCCTCTGAGACGGGAAACTTGCCTTTCAACACAGGATCGATGCACTCAGCAAGACTATTTGATTTATATTGCTTCCAAACCTGAGAAGTACAGAAAAGTCGAAGCAAGTCATTAGAAACTTTGCTAGTGTTCAGCAGAAAAGACAGACTATCTCCAGATTGTGAAGGGATGAATTAAATAAAGACCTTGTGCAGCTGAATCATGATATGTAAAGCCACGAAGGGGTTTGTGTGGGTTACAAGATTTCCAGTACAGAGAAAAGAGTAGCCGGAAAACTCTCAATTTGAAGTTCGAGAAGACGTTACTTGTTAGGATTTATTCCAACTCTATATCATAGACAAGAAGAAATTTGCAAATGCGGCATGCATACTCAAGAGGTTGGAATCAGGAGGATAGGTATATGAATCTTACTGATTGCAGAACTGAACCTGAGGCCTGCCCGAAGATTCTGTTCTTCCTACCACTTAGAATTTCTAGGACCAGCACACCGAAAGAATAAACATCCGCTTTCTCTGTTAGTTGTCCCTTAACAAGATACTCTGGAGCCATATAACCCCTGCAAAATTATTCTTTCAGAAGAAGAGAAATCTGTTCTGCAGAATCTGAAGTCGAAGATGAAATTGCTAAAGAGTGAAGAGAAGGGGTCATCCAGACAACAAATTCCCCAAACCAGACCTGAGAAAGTTAGGGAAAAAGAGAGCAATTCTTATTTGATACAACGCCGCTCTCACTTTAAGCCCTATATCACATGCTTATCTTCTGTACTCAAAATACGTGGCGGTTCAAATAGCCAATCCAGTCTTCTCTACGTGTAGATGTTATCTAAACTGGTTTGATTGAAACAAAAAGAGAAAAAAAATAAAGACCAGAATCTTACAGTGTCCCTGCGATACCGGTGCTAAGATGAGATTTTTCTGGATCAAGACATCGAGCAAGTCCAAAGTCAGCAATCTTTGCTGTGAGATCCTCGTCGAGAAGGACATTGCTGCTTTTGATGTCTCTGTGTATTATTTTCACTCCACAAGGTCCATGAAGAAATGCCAGCCCCTCAGCTGTTCCGGAGATGATATTAAGCCGCTCCTGCCAACTCAGGATATGGGTCGCATTCTTAACTGCAACAGCAACCGGATCTTGTTACTTATCAGTCACATTATTGCAATTATGTACTTACTCAGGATCGAGTTTAAAAAAGTTGCCCGGAGAAGATTAGCAAGAAAATGTACTATTCTGGAACAAGATGAAGCTAGCAACTAGATTAACACCGTGGAACAAATTATGAGAAGCTAGAATTCGAGGGTTTTATTATGGTAAGAGGCCTAATTTATAGAACAAACTACACTAATCTCGGATGCAGAATGGAGCAGCAAGTGGGGGGTAACTTACCGAAGAGGATTTGATCAAGGCTTCTGTTGGGAACATATTCATAAACTAGGAGGCTTTCTGGGCCTTCAATGCTGCAACCCAGAAGGCGGACCAGGTTCTTGTGTTGGATTCCACTGATCAGATTTACCTCATTGAAGAGGTCATCCACCCATTGACGAGTGTTGAACACCAGTACTTTTACGGCAACAACTCTTCCATCAGGGAGGATCCCCTTGTATACAGAACCAGCTCCTCCTTGGCCTAATTTTCTCGACTCATCAAAGAAGTTGGTAGCCTTCTCAAGCGATTCATAATTAAAATTCAGATTCGACTTCCTTAAAATTGCAGGAACGCCAAAGAGTTTCTTCTGGACTGAGAATAGGCAAAGAAGATGGATGGCATTAGAGAATGTTTAAAGAGAAAGTTAAATCAGAAATATCCTCTTTAGTTTCACATTCACCTTCTCTTTTCTTGGATAATTTTCTGTATCCAACATAAGCACCGATGAAAAGAAGTGAAGTTGCAGCAGCAACGGATAAAGCAATAGCAATGATGATCCCAAGCTTCAACGAGTCTATTAAAAAACACAAAGATCATCCTTTGCTGACAAGAAACCGGAAGCTACAGCAATTAAGAGGCAAAAAATAACCTACTACAGACTACAGCTATCCCAATTCAGTTGAAAATACAGAACAAGAAAACTAGAACATCGTCCAGACTAAGGCTGCGTTTGTTAAAAATTGTTTCTGTTCCCTAGAACAAAAATTTCTATTTTTTTGTTTCTGGGAACAAAAAAGGAACAGAAACGCGTTTGTTTGCGTTTTTGTTCCAAAATTATTTGTTCCCGAAACACATCTCGAACAAAAACAAGAAAAAAAGAAGTTCGTTTTTTGTTTTGGAACACATTTTAAGAACACTTTTTCTTTCTTTTTTTCTTTTTTTTTTATTATTCTTGTTTTTGGCCGTCGCCGGCCTCGGCCATGGCCGGCGATCGGCCATCGAGGGCCGGCGACCTCGCGTGGAGCGTCGCCGGCTCCTGGCAAGGCTCGGCCTCACCTTGGCTGGGCAAGCTGGTGGTGGCCTGGCGAGGCCAAGCCTCGCCGGCCCGCCGGGCGAGCTCGATCTTGCCCAGCCGAGCTCCCCCGGCTGGCGAGGCTCGGCCTCACCGGGCCACTTTGCCAAGTCGGCGCGCCTAGCGATGGCTGGCGACGCCGAGCCTCGTCGG
Source organism: Eucalyptus grandis (assembly GCF_016545825.1). Taxonomy (NCBI): domain Eukaryota; kingdom Viridiplantae; phylum Streptophyta; class Magnoliopsida; order Myrtales; family Myrtaceae; genus Eucalyptus; species Eucalyptus grandis. Next base: position 3,054,702 of record NC_052613.1, read on the forward strand.
CCGCCGGGCGAGCTCGGCCTTGCTAGATCTAGATTAGCTCGAGCTTGCCCAACCAAGGCGAGGTCGCCGGGCCCTCGTTGGCCGGTCGCCGGGCCATGGCCGAGGTTTGGCCAAAAGAAGAAAAAATAAAAAAAGGAAAAATAAAAAATAATATATAAAAATAAAATAAAAATATTTAAAAAGTAAAAGAAGTAAAAAAATCATACAAATTTACCTGTTCATTTTTTATTCCTGGAAAAAGTTTACCAAACACATTTTTTTGTTCAAAAATTGTTCCCTGGAAACGTAAACACTTTTTTCTATTTCTGTTTTCTGAAACAATTTTTAAACAGAAATGTTACCAACCGCGCCCTAACTTGCAAAATCACTCAATTCTTACCACCATCTATAGGGACAGTATAAAACCTCTGAGTCGAATATCGCATGAAACATCCGGCATTCATAGCCCTCCCTTCATCCCCAGGAGTGCAGTTCCTCGCCCTGATCATCGCATTCGCCAAGCACTCTCTACACCCCTTCTCATCGAGAGTGTTCCAGCACTGCGCCAGCGCATAAACGCCAGCAACTCCTCCCCTCCTCGCCTCTCCAAAAACGGCGAACCCCTTGTTCTCCGATGCGACTGCCGACACATTCATCAGCACCCGATCGACCTTAGCAGCAAACTGCTGTCTCGCCTGCTGATCGGCCGAAATGCTGGACTGATTGGCACACTTGACCATGTCGTGCTGTGGATCGACGGTCTCATTAAAGAAATTATAGTAATCGGACCTTATGAAGCAACCGTCGAGATACAACCGCCCCTTAGTATCCAAGATAGTGCATCGAGAAAGTGAAGTCCTGCTCTGCGCGAAACAGAGGAGGCAATCGTCGCGGCTCAGGTCGCCGTGGCACTGAGCCAGTGCATAGATTTCTGGCAACGGAGAGGTTACGGAATCATTAGCCCAGCGATCTTCAGTAACTTTCGCGAGAACTTTCAGCATGACGTCGAGGAAGTTCAAGACGGACGTGACGTTGGATTTGAGGCATAGAATGCCCGCCTCCGAGATTCGAGGATCGCCGAGCGAGGGCGTAAACGAGGAGCTGAAGAGAACCAGGAAAACGCAAGCGAGGTTGAGGATCGAAGGCCGCATTTCACAGCTCCGACCTCCGTTCCGAAGCGAAATCCGCCGGAGAACCGGATTACCGCCTCAATTTTTCTCTCGGTTCGAGCTTCTCGCGGTATCAAGGAGCTTTCAAAGGCGATCTTATAGTGAATGATGATTGGACGGAAGAGAGAGTTGACGACGACCCGACACGGTTGACTTTGATTGTTTTTTGGAAATTAGCGGAGAAAGATGAGGAATGACTTGACTGGAGTAGCTAACCCACCTAAAATTATAGCTATTTATTCCGATTTGACATGACTTGACGGGAGTAGTTAACCCACCTAGCTATTTATTCCGATTTGAAGACCGACAATTCGGATGGGATTAGGCCCGATAACGTGTTGGGAATTAGAAAGAGTGTGTTTAGTAACGTTTTTGTTCAAAAATTATTTTCCGGAGTAGAAATAGAACAATTTTTTTAACATAAGAAAGCGTTTGGTAAACTTGTTATGCTCCGGGAAACAATTTTTAAACAGAAAAAAAACTTTTGGTAAACTTGTTCCGGAAATAAAAAATGAACATAAACACGTTTAGTAAAGTTGTATTCTTTTTTATTTCTTTTAATTTTTTAATATTTTTATTTTATTTTTAATATTTTCTTTCTTTTCCATGACCGACAACCGGCTAACGAGGGCTGGCGGCCTCGCCCAGCCACGGCGAGGCTCGCTAACCCAAAGCCAAGGCCGAGCCTCCCGTGGTTGGGCGAGGCTCGGCCCGCCTTGGCTGGTCAAGCTCGGGCTCGCCGGATCCGACGAGCCCGAGCTCGCCCAGCCAAGGCGAGGGGTAAGGCTGGGCGAGCTCGGCCTCCCGAGCCACCACCGGGCCGGCGAGCATCGCCGGTGGCTGGGCGAGCTCGGGCTCGCCCATTCCAGCGAGCCCGAGCTCGCCTAGCCTTACCTCGTGCCGGTGAGGCTTGGCCTTGCCTTGGCCGGGTAAGCTCGGGCTCGTCGGGAGCTCGTCGGATCTGGGCGAGCCCGACCTCGCTAGGCCACCGTTAGGCCTTCATCAGCTGATCGCCGGCCATGGCCGGGGCCGGCGATCGGCCAAAGAAAAAAGAAAAAGAGAAGAAGAAAAAAAGAGAAGAAAAAGAGAGGAGAGAGAAAATTTACTCTTAAAAATTGTTCTAGAAACAATAAACATGTTTTTCTTGTTTCTCGTTTCTGTTCTAAATGTGTTCCTGGGAACAAAAAAATAGACTTGGAACACAAACGCAAACAAACGCGTTTCTATTCTTTTTTTGTTCCCTGGAACAAAAAAAACGCAAAATTTGTTCATAAAAAAAATGTTAACAAACAACCCCAAAGTCATTCCCATGAGATGGTGGACATGGAGACAGAATGCCCCCGTTCGAGAGTTTGCTCCCCGACGTGTCCCGAATTCACGGCTTTATGAAAAGACCGGTACCATTTTTAGTGAAGTTTAATTTGTTCCCCGGCATGTCTTAATTTCGCATTCGAACGAAGTAGTTCGAGAACTGTTTGTATCACTTTTGGATAAGGAGTCTGATCGACATAGAATGGATGAGAAGATGTGTGCGCATCTATGAATTGTTTTGAGCCGGACTTTGAAATGCTTCTTGCTTGTAAGACAAAAAGGAAAGTTGAAGAGGTGGAGAGATGTCGACAGATTTGGTGTTCTAGTTACAGCGTTCTCCCACTCGAGATAAAAGCCATACTTGCAATCCGGTTGGCACTGTCGTGCTCTATGCATATGTATAGTGCGATTTGCACGTGTTCCTTAGGATTGACCAAATTGAAAGAAAAAGATTTTTTTCTTTTGTTGAGATACCATGCAAATTCGGAAGAGTGGGTGTGATGTGAACAATTAATATATCATAATTATTGTCGCGATCTAATCTCGTGCACCACCTAGGTTTGGCTAATGGATTACTAAGTCTAAACTTAGCTCGATTTCTCACAAGCTCATACTAATTCACGACTTAATTAGGAGTCGTCACTAATTTTTCTTTTTTTGTGGGTTGATTAGAAATCCAAATAAAGTAGTGAGATATTTACTTTACTCCTACAAACCAGAGATTATGAGTTCAAGAACTTGATTACGTTATGTTTTTTTAACGTCATTTCGGTACATTTCTCTTTTATTTCGAAAAAAAAATGTTTTGCTAGCAACTTGAATTGTTTTTTTTTCTTAGCATGTGAAGTGATCATACGGATGCGCAAACTATTAATTTTACAAAAAAAGAGAGTAATGAATAAAGTACAGGACTTACCTCGTAACAATGAAAGCATCTACAATGTTAGTTAAGAATTCACATCAAAAGCCCTACATATGATTTCTAATTAACTCGGAGTCACTCAATTTTTTAGAATTTTTTCTTGTTTAATGAAATCTAAGCTATATGTCATGCAATTCAGCTAAATGACCTACTTCTAATAACGGGCAATTTCTAATTAAATGTACCTAGCAACAGTTACTAAATGGCATGAACCTAATTCTACATAACATGCGTATGATATTTTTGTATTTTTATAAAAATTCGTAATTAAAATTTACTAATAATAAAAATCTAACTAAAGTGAGATATTATTTATTTTTAAGTTAGGAAATAAATTAATCCGAATCCTATCTAATCTTAGAAATTTATCTCGACATGCAATTAATTCCAAGATATTATCTAACCTAGATATCATCTAAACATGCATTCTAAAAGAAAATGGAGGATTTCTGACGAAAGAGGCGGAATCTCGGGGTTCTGCTTTCCCTTTCTGAGATTACAAGACACGAAAGAGGCCAGCATGAACTACACAATTGTGAATCGGTTTTATATGAGTGACTGGACTTCCCGTATTAATTGAGTGGAATTGGCAATACTAAGAGAAAATGGAGGATAAAGGAAATAATTGAATATGTACATGAGTTCCTCCAACTCACTAAGTGGGAAACGGCTAGCATAAGACATGACCGATGCACCACGGAGCTTCTGCAATCTCTTGCACAGCACCCGCATCTTTGCCCGTCTCGCTGTGCAGATATTCTCATCCCGATTTCTCTATCGGGGTTTGAGAAACACTCGAGCGTTACTGGCCAATGGACTCCTTGCAATCCTTCTTACAGGACCATATGCCCATCTCATCACATGCGGCTAGTGGTCCTGTTCACATGTCCGAAAATTACATCACCTCCGCTGGCTCAGTTGATTCAGCTGAAAAGACTATTTCACCGGAGGTTTATGGTGGAAGCGAAGGAAATTTCAGAATTTGTCAGTTGGTTTGTGATCCCAGTATTTGTATTCAAGCTTCTGCTGGAGTCATCTGGAATCAGATTATTGTTGAGAAATGGAGGTTGCATTGGCACTGGAACTGCACACTCCTGATCGTTGAGCATCTCCACTACTTCAGACATGGATGGTCGTAAATCCGGGGAAGCTTGGGTGCAAAGAAGCGCGATTTGAAGCACATTCAATGCCTCTGAGACGGGAAACTTGCCTTTCAACACGGGATCGATGCATTCAGCAAGACTATTTGCTTTATATTGTTTCCAAACCTGAAAAATACGAAAAATGTCAGAGCAAGTCATAAGAAACATTGCTAGTGTTGAGTAGAAAACACGACTCTCTCCAGATTGTGAAGGGACGAATTAAATGACGCCCTTATACAGCAAAATCATGTATGTAGAGCCACAAAGGCATTATGTGGGTTACAAGATTTCCAGAATAGAGAAACGAGTAGCCAGAAACTCTCAGTTTGAAGTTCGAGAAGATGTTAGGATTTATTTCGAAGAAATTTGCAAATGCCGCATGCATATTCTAGAGGTTGAAATCAGGAGGATAGGTATATGAATCTTACTGATTGCAGAACTGAACCTGAGGCCTGCCCAAAGATACTGTTCTTCCTACCACTTAGAATTTCTAGGACCAACACGCCGAAAGAGTAAACATCTGCTTTCTCTGTTAGTTGTCCCTTAACAAGATACTCTGGAGCCATATAGCCCCTGCAAAATTGTTCTTTCAGAAGGAGAGAAACCTGTTCTGCAGAATCTGAAGTCAAAGATGAAATTGCTAAAGAGTGAAGAGAAGGGATCATCCACGGAACAAATTTCCCAAACCAGACCTGAGAAAGTTAGGGAAAAAGAGAGCAATTCTTATTTGATACGATGCCACTCTCACTTTAAGTCCTATATCCCATGCTTATCTTCTGTACTCAAAATACGTGGCGGTTCAAATAGCCAATCCATTCTTCTCCACATGATGATGTTATCTAAACTGGCTTAATTGAAACAAAAAGAGAAAAAGATTTGAGACCAGAATCTTACAGTGTCCCTGCAATACCGGTGCTAAGATGAGATTTTTCTGGATCAAGACATCGAGCAAGTCCAAAGTCAGCAATCTTCGCTGTGAGATCCTCGTCAAGAAGGACATTGCTGCTTTTGATGTCTCTGTGTATTATTTTCACTCCACAAGGTCCATGAAGAAATGCCAGCCCCTCAGCTGTTCCGGAGATGATATTAAGCCGCTCCTGCCAACTCAGGATACGGGTCGCATTCTTAACTGCAACAGCAACCGGATCTTGTTAGCAGTCACATTATTGCAATTATGTACTTACTCAGGATTGAGTTTAAAAAAGTTGCCCAGAGAAGATTAGCAAGAAAATGTACTATTCTGGAACAAGATGAAGCTAGCAACTAGATTAACACCATGGAACAAATTATGAGAAGCTAGAATTCGAGGGTTTTATTATGGTAAGAGGCCTAATTTATAGAACAAACTACACTAATCTCGGATGCAGAATGGAGCAGCAAGTGGGGGGTAACTTACTGAAGAGGATTTCATCAAGGCTTCTGTTGGGAACATATTCATAAACTAGGAGGCTTTCCGGGCCTTCCATGCTGCAACCCAGAAGGCAGACCAGGTTCTTGTGTTGGATTCCACTGATCAGATTTACCTCATTGAAGAAGTCATCCACCCATTGACGAGTGTTGAACACCAGTACTTTTACCGCAACAACTCTTCCATCAGGGAGGATCCCCTTGTATACAGAACCAGCTCCTCCTTGGCCTAATTTCTTTGACTCATCAAAGAAGTCGGTAGCCTTCTCAAGCGATTCATAATTAAAATTCAGATTTGACTTCCTTACAATTGCTGGAATGCCAAAGAGTTTCTTCTGGACTGAGAATAGGTAAAGAAGATGGATGGCATTAGAGAATGTTTAAAGAGAAGTTAAAACAGAAATATTTTCGAGTTTCACATTTACCTTCTCTTTTCTTGGATAATTTTCTGTATCCAACATAAGCCCCGATGAAAACGAGTGAAGTTGCAGCAGCAACAGATGAAGCAATTGCAATGATGATCCCAAGCTTCGACGAGTCTGTTAAAAAACACAAAGATCATCCTTTGCTGACAAGAAACCGGAAGCTATAGCAATTAAGAGGCAAAAAATAACCTACTAGAGCTATCCCAATTCAGTTGAAAATACAGAACAAGAAAACTAGAACATCGCGCAGACTAACTCGCAAGATCATTCAATTCTTACCACCATAACCACTGGGGGTTCGTGGCCACCCTTCCAACATGGAAGAGGGGGGTGAGGGGTTCAAATCCCCACCTTCTCAGGGGGATGAGGGGCAGGGACGCGTAAGTTTCGAGAGTGGGTTGCGACTCCCACGCCCTACAAGAGGTAGGGCACAAGTCTGCGAGTGAGTGTAGAGTAGGCATAGAATAGGACTGACAAAAAAAAAAAAAAATTCTTACCACCATCTGTAGGGACAGTATAAAATCTCTCAGTTGAATATCGCATGAAACAGCCAGCATTCATAGCCCTCCCTTCATCCCCAGGAGTACAGTTCCTCCCCTTGATCATTGCATTCGCCAAGCACTCCCTACAACCCTTCTTGTCGAGAGTGTTCCAGCACTGCGCCAGTGCATAAACACCAGCAACTCCTCCTCTCCTCGCCTCTTCAAAAACGGCAAACCCCTTATTTTCCGGTGCGACTGCCGACACATTCCTCAGCACCCGGTCAACCTTATCCACGAACTGCTGCCTCGCCTGCTGGTGGGCCGAATCATTAGACTGATTGGCGCACTTGACCATGTCGTGCTGCGGATCGATGGCCTCATTATAGAAATTGTAGTAATCAGACCTTATGAAGCAACCGTCGAGATACAACCGCCCAGGCTTGGCATCCAAGACATTGCATCGAGGAAGTATGTTCCTGCTCTGCACGAAACAGAGGATGCAATCGGAGTGGCTCAGGTCGCCGTGGCACTGAGCCAGGGCGTAGATTTCTGGCAACGGAGAGGTTACGGAATCATTAGCCCAGCAATTTTCAGTAACTTTCGCAGCAATTTTCCGCATGACGTCAAGGAAGTTCGAGAGGACATTCGCGGTGGACGTGACGTTGGATCTGAGGCATAGAATGCCCGCCTCCGAGACTCGAGGATCGCCAAGCGACTGCGAAAACAAGGAGCTGAAGAGAACCAGGAAAACGCAAGCGAGGTTGAGGATCGAAGGCTGCATTTCACAGCTCTGACCTCAGTTCCAAAGCGAAATCCACTGGAGAAACGTTCCAGGAGCTGCGATCACGTCGACAGATATCTAACCGAGCCGAAGTTGAGAAAATGCGGAGGAGCGAGAACCGATCATTGTGAACTTCCAAGAAGCGTCCAGCTGCAGGAGTTTTCCCCTCCTCCGTTCAAAGAGCCCGAGCTCGAGAAAGCTCCAGTGGCCGCCTCCGGATCTTATCTCCGCCGGCCTCCTTCCTCCTCCCAAAGCGAATCCGCTGGAGGAATGTTCCGGGAGCCGAAACCAAGAAATGCGGAGGAGTGAGATTAACTCCTTGAATTTTCTCTCGGTTCAAGCTTCCCGCGCTTTCAAGGAGCGTCAGCTACCGAAGTTCTCCCTCCTCCGGTCAAAGAGCAGCCCGAGCTCCGCCACCTTCCACCGTCAAGATTTGAAGCTCGCGGAGTTCAAAATAGCTGCGGCGGCTTGCGAGACATGCATCGGCTCTGCTCCTACTTATACACGAGCGCATGCACACATGGAGCGGCAAGCTTCTAGAAGCGGGGGCGAGCCGACGAAGTAGACATTTCGTGCAAACCGGTCGAACCGGCGATGCGTATGGAGGGGGATCGGCTCTCCGATGGTTGTCGACGACGGCTCGGATAGCGACGGCACGGCGGAGGGTGGGTCCTACCATCAAGAAAAGGTCAAAGGTGATCTTATCTTAATGAATGATGATCGAACGGAAGTAAGAGTTGACAACTAAAGGAGAGAGCTAGGAAGCACCAATACTTTTCGAGTCTTCATGTCGTGTTCAACACTAAGATAGTATCGACACGTTTTGACACCCTCGACACGCGGCCAGCAAATGTTGGAAAATCTAACAAGTAGTCAACTCTCTCGACATACTCCAAAATGGATGTCCAAAATTTCCACATGCGATTTTGATACCAAGGTTAATTTTAAAAATTTTCAATAAATGAGAGGTATATAAAAAAAATAAAATAATAATAAAAATAATAAATGTGGAAAGGAGAAAAATATAGTATTCTCTTCTTAATCTCACCTCCCATGACTCATGATTTTTAATGTAAATTCATTTCATGTTTTTTTTATTATTTATTTATTTATTTGTGAATTTGAATTTGTTGAAAAATTAATTTATAAAAATGATAATTTATCATGTATATATAAAAATATATATTTAATATACAATGTGTCCCAACGTGTCGAAATTTTCTATTTTATTTTTATAATTAACGTGTCGGTGTATCGTATCGTGTCGTGTACTATGTGTTGGTGTCTGTGTTAGTGCTATTTAGGAAGAGAGAGAGTTTAACTTTAAAAAAAAAAAAAAAAAAAATTAGCAAAGAAAGATGAGGAATGACTTGACTGGAGCAGCTAACCCACTTTTGATGTCATTATAAGATAAAAGATAAAATAAAGATAATGATTTTCTTAATTCTAACTATTTATTCCAATTTGAAGACCGATAATTCGGGGGGGCCAGGCTTGACAACTTTTAGGAAACTAAAAGGTCTCTCCCTGACGCGCCGGTCGGGAGTTTGCTCCCCGGCATGTCCTGAATTCATGGCTTTCTGAAACGACCAGTACCATCATCGGTGAAGTTTTAATCTTGCTCTCCGGCATGTCTTTATTTCGCATTCAGATGAAATAGTTCAAGAACTGTTTGTGCATATTGTTTTGTGCCGGACTTTGAAATGCTTCTTGCTTGTGAGACAGAAAGGAAAGCTGAAGAGGCGAAGTAACTAGATGTCAACAGATTTGGTAGTTAGTTACAGCCTTCTCTCACTCAAGATAAAAGCCATGCCTGCAATCTGGTCGGCGGCTGTCAGGCCCTATGGATACGTATAACGTGATTTGCACGCGTTCCTTAGGATTGACCAAATTGAAAGAATTAAGATTTTTTTTTTTTTTTTTTTGCTTTTGTTGAGATGCACGTGCAAATTCGGAAAAATTGGTGTGATATAAAATAATTAATATATTATAGTTATCTTCTAACTTACTAATTTAGATTTTCAAATAAAGATGGGTCCAACTAAATATGTTGACAAGATCAAACTTGAAAGCTTCTCTTGGCGACTTCCTCAGATGAAGGTATCGAGTTTTGCCACACTCTCAACAAATGGCACTAGAGTATTCTCAACACCCTCTCTAGACAAAAAACGGCGAGCCTTGCGATGTAGCAATGCAAAGCTTGATGGAAGCTTTTATGGTTAAGTCCAGAGGGATAAATACTAACAAAGTGGATATTCAAGTTGAGAAACAAAAGTGAATATTCAAGTCGAGACATAAGTTGAGTTGGCATAGTACCCGAAGCTTTTATGGTTCAGTCCAGAGGGATAAATACTAACAAAGTGGATATTCAAGTTGAGAAACAAAAGTGAATATTCAAGTCGAGACATAAGTTGAGTCGGCATAGTACCCGAATTAAGAGAGAGAGAGAAAGAGAGAGAGAGGACTCTCACTGCGATTACTAGTGCAAGGGATGACTTGACTAAGGGCCCGTTTGGTTCGGCTTTTGGGGAATGCATTTGCAGAAATGCAAATACCTTTGGGTAAATGGGGTTTTCCGAAATGCAAATGTCGTTTGGTAAAATTTGCATTGAGAAACAACTTTGGCCAAAATACCGTTTGATAAAATTTACATTTGTAATTAACTTTTATTAAATTAAAAAGTAAAAATATGTTTATATTTTTTATATAAACATATAAACATAAAATATATTTATTAAACATAAAATATATATAAAAAATAGATATATTTATATAAATATATATTTATATAAAAGCAATCGGAGAAAAAAATAGATATGCTTATATTTATAAAATATATATATATATTTATTAAACATAAAATATGTTTATATAAAAATGGATATGTTTATATCTATATAAAATATATATAAATATATATTTTATATAAATATATATTATATTTTTATAAATATATATTATATTTTTTATAAATATATATTTATTAAACATAAAATATAAAAAAATAGATATGTTTATATTTTTTATATAGAAATAAACATAAAATATATGTTTATATATTTATACCGATCACATTCGGCAACGAACAGCTGAATAAAAATATGTTTATGTTTTCTATATAAACATATTTTTAAAAACATAAAATATATATAAAAATAGATATGTTTATATAAATATATATTTATATAAAAACAATAGGAGAAAAAAAGTAGATATGTTTATATTTATAAATATATATTTATTTATTAAACATAAAATATATTTATATAAAAAAATGGATATGTTTATATCTATATAAAATGTATATAAACATAAAATATAAAAAATAGATATGTTTATATATTTATATAAAATATAAAATATATATTTTTATATAAAAATATAAACATATTTATTTTTATATTTATTTTTATTTGGGCGGCCGATTGGCTTCTTCACCAGGAGAGATGAATAATACCGGAAGTTGCATTCCGAAAATGCAACTTGCCAAAAGACCTCAAGAGCTGCATTGGGCTAAAGGCCCTTAGAGCCACTTGGAGATGCAATTGCATCTCGCCAAAGTCGCGCAAAAAAAACGAACCAAACAGCTTTGCATTTGGCCAAGGGACTTTAGAACCCAAATGAGCATTCCAAATGCTGAACCAAACAGGGCCTAAGAAATGTGGCAATTGAACTAGGAATTTTGAATTTAAAAAGAACCGGGAATGAACTTTCCATGCCAAATTATCACCAAATCTCTCCGTTCATTATTCATTTGTTGCTTTCAATCTTTCCAGACAACAACGTATTAGCGCACATGATGAGTACTTTATATGAACATAAATGTTGTGTTTTGAGACTGCTAGTCCTTGGAGAAAGCACCAATGTCAAAGTAAGTAATCTTGCTAGCTCAGAAATAATTGCGCTTCTTAAATACGGTGATCTTGACTCGAACTTATCCCTTCTTGGAAATAGGGGTAGGCAACCGCGTTGGTTCCACCCAAAAACCGAAACGAATAGATCTCATCTAGCCGGTTCCCAATCCTATTGACATGAGGACTGTGGAGGTTCCCTAATAAAAAAAAAAAAAAATAAGGGAACAGACCTTAATCGGTTCCCAAACTATTTTTTTTTTCCATAAGATAATAGTTATATTATTAAATAAGTTGAAAAAAAGGTAGGTTCTTGAGTATACACTAGAACCAACCGATTTAATTTATGGCTGATTCTTTTTTCAAAAATTGAGAATGGACTCTGATGTGTTAAGTTTCAATTTCTAGGATAATTACCAAAAAAGTCTAATACTCATTCAACTGATGCAAACCTTTTAATTTAATCAAATTATTTCCAAACTTTTTTACAAGTTGTTATGATTGTTCATCTAATTAATTTTGGCCGAAAATTGTTGATATAGATGCTAATTGTTATACATGGCAAAGGCCAGCACGTTGACACTAATGTGAACAATTTTTTACATATTTTTTGAATTTGGAACTTATCCATCTTGAAATCAATCCCTCTTAATTAGGGGTGTTCATTACTTTTTAGCAAGAATTGCAATAATTTCTTTTCAGATTTTTTTTTTCCGCACTGAAATTAAAGTCTTGACTTTAAGCACTTATACAGTGGTGCGCACACAATTGCTAGTTGCCATACAGAGGTCAAATCTTGATCAACCAAGTCTTATCCCCCACAAGAAATAATTCTCAACATCGTACCATCCTAATGATGGAATCCAATAGCATCTTTCTATGACCAGCTTTTCTCACCGATCTTCCTCTTCCTATAACACTCTTCGATCAAACTCGAGACACCGTCTCAACCAAGACCAATTCCTAGCATCGCCACTTTTTGACTTAAGACGGCCCGGGCTGCACCGCTCGTGACTTTGATTGCCCAGTTTTCTCGAAATAAACGATAGATGGCGCATGTTCTGTGCCAGTCGTAAGCGCCCATGATTTTCGGATGAGGTCAGCTTCGGAAGATCGACCGATGTTGACCGCATTTGATACGCTTTGTGACAAGGGGTCCAAGAATCAAGCGATCCGAATTTCATACCTTCTAGGTGAAGAACTCTGCCGTGTTTGACCATTTCCTAGCAAATGCCTGAATTCTATGAGAATCCTTTTTAAAAAGTAAAGGAATTTTGAAAAACTAAACCGGACAATTATCAATATTTTGACCAGAATTCCCGTACGAATCTGAATTGACAATGCAAGTAATCAACGTTAAACTACCATCTATAAGGAGAAAATTGCTAGCAAAATTAGCACTTTCGATGGGATTTGAATCTTGAGGAAAAAAAAGGATTTTGAATTAGATGTTTGTGGCAATAGATTTCGCTATGATCTCGTGTGCCAGTTGCTGAATTGATATGCAAGTTATGAACGCTAAACTACCATGGGTAATGACAAAATTATTAGCGGACCGAAGAGATTACTGCCGCCGGATACCATACCGTGTTCTGTTAGGATCGATTGTTACAGAACCCAAAGTGGCAGAAGCTCAAAATGAGAGTTTTGAGATAGTTTGTATAGGGTCAGAAGGAGAAAGGTCTGAACTCTATTGACCTTGTGCTTCCTGTGCAGCAAAACTTACGGTGGCTACTGCCAGAGAGCCAAGCATTTGTTGACGCAGCGCAGTGCGAGTTACAAAGTTGCCGAGCTGGACAAGGAAGGTGAGTCTCTTATATAAGTCACGAAAGTGCAACATAAGATCTTTATAGCTAGAACCAAGAACACGTGTAATCAAGTAGAGAGATTTATGCACCTGGTTTGGAATCCATCGTTCTTGATAGGGATGAGCATGGTCCGGGTCACTCTAGATTCGAGAACCGCCCACTAAAGATTGGTTCTGAAAAATTGGAAGTAGGAACCACCGATTGATTCCATAAATTCACCCAGGAATAGGGCCATCAATCTAGTTTGATTTGGTTCTTGAGTGGGTCCACCAAGCTTCACACGTTAACATCATAATAAGTAACAGAGAATTACACAACGAAATCATTTCATCAAAGACACTCCCAATTAGAGCCAACGAACCAATAATATAAAAAATTAAATAAATATTAAATATATTATCAGTCCGATTTCGATAAGCGGTTCCACACTTGGAACCGGAAACCGGACCAATACTCGCCAATTGAAATAAATTGGAATCAAGAGCCGGACTGGTTCCCTTAAGAACCACCGGTTCCTTGGCGGTATGGGTGGTTCTTGATCCTTTTGCACATCCCTAGTTCTTGATACGAAGCCGAACAATCCAAAGTTGAAGTACCTCTCCTCTACTGCCATCTCTATCACTAGCTCAATAAGATAGTCCTTCACCTTTAGCGCTTAGTAAACGCTCCTTCACCTTTTGCCCTTTGATGCAAAAGAGTTTTCGTGGAGATTAAGATTATTTCTTTGCTTCCGGTTCTGATAATTCGAGTTCAATGCGATGATCCAAAAGCAAGCAGGATCTCGTAGCAAATAGTTCTATAGGGACCAGTCACGAGCTTCTCCTCTCCCACCTTGCTGGAAAGCAACCTCTACGGTCCTATCGAGGGGTGTGCAGAAAATGATGTGGCGCGTGCGATCATGAAATAGCCCCTAAATCCTCTTGATCAGGGCGTGGCCAAATGCATCCGCCATAAATATAGGGGGAAGAGGTACAGTCATATGATGTCTGCAAAGGTCAATGCTGTAATAGTTGACTATTTTGTCTTCTTGGATCTACTCAAATAATGAACTAATTATCCTCCACTTTAGGACCATCCGAAGCGAATTGCAAAGAATAATTGACTACAGAGTAACTTTCACACTGTTTCTTCGACCTGGGGTAGTGCTGTGCAGTACTGGTAGACCGATAAAAATTGATAGTCAATTCACCGCAAAGGCCAGCTTCAAACCAAGAAATATATAGGAAAAAGTTGAGAAGTACATCAAGCTGTCTAGGTGATCATTACAAGAATTCATCCATCCTCATCATGGCAAAAGAGACCATCGCTCTGAGAAAAACTGGAGTGGAAGTGCTTATTAGAAGATTTCCGACGAAAGAGGCAGGATCTCGGGGCTTTGCTTTTCCTTTATGAGATTACAGGACATGAAAGAAGCAAGCATGAACTCCTACACAATTGTGATTCTGTTTCCATGAGTCACTGTACTTCCTGTGTAAATTGAGTGGAATTGGCAATAATAAGAGAAAATGGAGGATAAAGCAAATAAAATAAAATAAGAATATGTACATGAGTTCCTCCGACTCCATTAAGTGGGAAACGGCCAGCATAAGACATGAACGATGCACCATGGAGCTTCTGCAATCTCTTGCACAGCAGCCGCATCTTTACCCTGTCTCGCTGCGCAGATCTTCTCATCCCGATTTCCCGATCGGGGTTCGAGAAACACTTGACAATTACTGGCCATTCGACTCCTTGCAATCCTTCTCACAGGACCATATGCCCATCTCATAACATGCGGCTGAAGAATAAATAGTGGTCCTGTTCAAATGTCCAAAAATTACGTCACCTCCGCTGGCTCAGTTGATTCTGCCAAAAAGGCTATCTCACCGGAGGCTTATGGTGGAAGCGAAGGAAATTTCAGAATTTTTCAGTTGGTTTGTGATCCCAGTATTCGTTTTCGAGCTTTTGCTGGAGTCATCTGGAATTGGATTATTGTTGAGAAATGGGGGTTGCGTTGGCACGGGAAATATACACTCCTGGTCGTTGAGCATCTCAACTACTTCAGACATGGATGGTCGTAAATCTGGGGAAGCTTGGGTACAAAGAAGCGCGATTTGAATCACATTCAATGCCTCTAAGATGGGAAACTTGCCTTTCAACGCAGGATCCATGCATTCAGCAAGACTATTTGATTTATATTGCTTCCAAACCTGAGAAGTACAGAAAAGTCGAAGCAAGTCATTAGAAACTTTGCTAGTGTTCAGCAGAAAAGACAGACTATCTCCAGATTGTGAAGGGATGAACTAAATAAAGCCCTTGTGCAGCTGAATCATGATATGTAAAGCCACGAAGGGGTTTGTGTGGGTCACATGATTTCCAGTACAGAGAAAAGAGTAGCTGGAAAACTCTCAATTTGAAGTTCAAGAAGATCTTACCTGTTAGGATTTATTCCGACTCTATATCATAGACAAGAAATTTTTAAACACCGCATGCATATTCTAGAGGTTGAAATCAGGAGGATAGGAATATGAATCTTACTGATTGCAGAACTGAACCTGAGGCCTGCCCAAAGATACTGTTCTTCCTACCACTTAGAATTTCTAGGACCAGCACGCCGAAAGCGTAAACATCTGCTTTCTCTGTTAGTTGTCCCTTAACAAGATACTCTGGAGCCATATAACCCCTGCAAAATTATTCTTTCAGAAGGAGAGAAATCTGTTCTTCAGAATCTGTAATAGAAGATGAAATTGCCAAAGATTGAAAAGAAGGGGTCATCCCCACAATAAGCCTTATATCAGATGCTCATCTTCTGAACTCATAATACATGGCGGTTCAAATAGCCAATTCAGTCTTCTCTACATGAAGATGTCATCTAAACTGGCTCAATTGAAACAAAAGGAGATAAAAATAAAAGACCAGAATCTTACAGTGTCCCTGCAATACCAGTGCTGAGATGAGAATTTTCTGGATCAAGACATCGAGCAAGTCCAAAGTCAGCAATCTTTGCTGTGAGATCTTCGTCAAGAAGGACATTGCTGCTTTTGATGTCTCTGTGTATTATTTTCACTCCACAAGGTCCATGGAGAAATGCCAGCCCCTCAGCTGTTCCGGAGATGATATTAAGCCGCTCCTGCCAACTCAGGACATGGATCGCATTCTTGACTGCCACGGCAACCAGATCTTGTTATCAGTCACATTATTGCAATTGAGTACTTATCAGGAATGAGATTAAAAAACTGCCTAGAAAAGACTAGCAAGAAAAAGTACTATTTTGGAGCAAGATGAAGCTAGCAACTAGATTAACATCATAGAACAAATTTGGAGAAGCTAAAAGCTAAAGCGTTTTGTTTTGGTAGAGGCCCAACTTATGAAACCAACTCCACTAATCTCGGATGCAGAATGGAGCAGCAAGCGGGGGGTAACTTACCAAAGAGGATTTGATCGAGGCTTCTGTTGGGAACATATTCATAAACTAGGAGGCTTTCCGGGCCTTCAATGCTGCAACCAAGAAGGCGGACCAGGTTCTTGTGTTGGATGCCACTGATCAAATTTACCTCATTGAAGAAGTCATCCACCCACTGACGAGTGTTGAACACCAGTCTTTTTACTGCAACAACTCTTCCATCAGGGAGGATCCCCTCGTATACAGAACCAGCTCCTCCTTGGCCTAATTTCCTCGACTCATCAAAGAAGTCGGTAGCCTTCTCAAGCGATTCGTAATTAAAATTCAGATTCGACTTCCTTACGATTGCTGGAACGCCAAAGAGTTTCTTCTGGACTGAGAATAGGCAAAGAAGATGGATGGCATTAGAGAATGTTTAAAGAGAAAGTTAAAACAGAAATATCCTCTTTAGTTTCACATTTACCTTCTCTTTTCTTGGATAATTTTCTGTATCCAACATAAGCACCGACGAAAAGAAGTGAAGTTGCAGCAGCAACGGATAAAGCAATAGCAATGATGATCCCAAGCTTCAACGAGTCTATTAATAAACACAAAGATCATCCTCTGCTGACAAGAAACCGGAAGCTACAGCAGCTAAGAGGCAAAACATAACCTACTGCAGCTATCCCAATTCAGTTGAAAATACAGAACAGAATACTAGAACATCGTGTAGACTAACTTGCAAGATCACTCAATTCTTACCACCATCTGTAGGGACGGTATAAAACCTCTGAGTCGAATATCGCATGAAACATCCAGCATTCATAGCCCTCCCTTCATCCCCAGGAGTGCAGTTCCTTGCCCGGATCATCGCATTAGCCAAGCACTCTCTACACCCCTTCTTATCGAGAGTGTTCCAGCACTGCGCCAGCGCATAAACACCAGCGACTCCTCCCCTCCTCGCCTCTCCGAAAACGGCAAACCCCTTGTTCTCCGGCGCGACTGCCGACACATTTGTCAGCACCCGATCGACCTTAGTAGCAAACTGCTGCCTCACCTGCTGGTCGGCCGAAACGCTGGACTGATTGGCGCACTTGACCATGTCATGCTGCGGATCGATGGTCTCATTAAAGAAATTATAGTAATCGGACCTTATGAAGCAACCGTCGAGATACAACCGCCCCTTAGAATCCAAGATAGTGCATCGAGAAAGTGTAGTCCTGCTCTGCGCGAAACAGAGGATGCAATCGTCGTGGCTCAGGTCGCCGTGGCACTGAGCCAGGGCGTAGATTTCTGGCAACGGAGAGGTTACGGAATCATTAGCCCAGCGATCTTCAGTGACTTTCGCGAGAACTTTCAGCATGACGTTGAGGAAGTTCGAGACGGACGTGACGTTGGATTTGAGGCATAGAATGCCCGCCTCCGAGATTCGAGGATCGCCGAGCGAGGGCGAGAACGAGGAGCTGAAGAGAACCAGGAAAACGCAAGCGAGGTTGAGGATCGAAGGCCGCATTTCACAGCTCCGACCTCAGTTCCGGGAGCTACGATCGCGTCGACAGATATGTAACCGAGCCGAAGTCGAGAAAATGCGGAGGAGCGAGAGAACCGGATTGCCTCCTTGATTTTCTCTCGGTTCATGCTTCTCACGCTTTCAAGGAGCGTCGGCTACCGAAGTTCTCCCTCCTCCGTCAAGAGTCAAAGCTCGTGAAGTCCAGAATAGCTGCGGCGGCTTGCGAGACAGCTTCGCTGTTGAGCCCATGGATTCAGCCATCCATCGGCTGCGCTCACGCGAGCGCATGCACAACGTGGAGCGGCGAGCTTCTAGAAGCGGGCGGCCAGCCGACGAAGTGGAAATTTCGTGCGAACCGGTCAAACCGGTGACGCATAGAGAGGCGGATCGGCTCGCGACGGTCGCCGGCGACAGCGACTACGGCAGTGACGGCGGTCGCGGGTGGGTCCTGTCATTGAGAAAAGGTCAAAGGCGATCTTACCTTAATGAATGATGTTTGGACGGAAGTGAGAGTTGACGACATATTAACTAATTCTTCCGAACTCGTACATGCATCTCAACAAAAGAAAAAAAAATCTTATTTTGGTCAATCCTAATGAACGCATGCAAATCACTATGCACGACAGCGCCGACCAGATTCAAGGCATGGGGTTTTTTTTTGTGAGTGGGAGAACGCTGTAACTCGGACACATCTAGTTACTCCCCCTCTTCAGCTTTCCTTTTTGTCTCACAAGCAAGAAGCATTTAAAAGTCCGCCTCAAAACAATTCATAGATGCACACACATCTTCTCATCCATTCTGTGTCGATCAGACTTCTTGTCCAAAAGTGATACAAACAGTTCTCGAACTATTTCATTCGAATGCGAAATCAAGACATGCCAAGGAGCAAATTAAAACTTCACTGAAGATGGTACTGGCCTTTTCAGATAGCCATGAATTCGGGACACATCGGAGAGCAAACTCTCGGGACGTCCTGTCTCCACGTCCACCATCTCATGGGGAGAGACTTCCCAGTTTCCAACACGTTGTCGAGCCTGGCCCCGTCCAAATTATCAGTCTTCAAATTGGAACAAATAGTTAGAATTAAGAAAATTATTATCTTTATCTTTATCTTTTATCTTATAATGACATTAAAAGCGGGTTACCTCTTCCAGTCAAGTCATTCCTCATCTTTCTCCGCTATTTTTTTTAAATAAAAAAGAATAAAAGAGACGACACGACACGCCAACACATTAATTCTCAAAAAATAGAGAATTTCGACAAATTAGAATACGTTGTATATTAAATGTACATTTTTATATATACATGATAAAATATAATTTTTATCAAATTGATTTAATTCAAATTCATAAATAAATAAATAAATAAATAATAAAAGAGCATTCGTGAGTCATTTCCGGACAACGACTTATTAGCGCACATTTATTGAACGGAAATGTCAGTGTTTTGAGAGCATCTAAGCTACTTTGATGTATAGATGGTTTCTCCGCTAGTCCTTGGGGAAAGCACCAATGTCGAAGTAAGTATTCTCGCTAGCTCAAAAATAATTGCGCTTCTTAAATTTAAGGATGGCGATCTTGTCTCGACCTTATCCCTCCCTAAAAATAGGGGTAGGCAACTGCGTTAGTTCAATTCAAAAATTAAAATGAATAGACCTCATCTAGTTGGTTTAGGTCCTATTGACATGAGGACTGTAATAGGTTCCTTAATTTAAAAATAGGGGGGGAACAGCTCTTGACTGGTTCTCAAACTATTTTTTTCCATAAGATAATAGTTATATTATTAAATAAGTTCAAAAAAAAAAAAGTGGGTTCCCAGGTATACACTAGAATCAGTCGGTTCAATATTTGGCCAATTCCTTGTTCCAAAAATCGAGAATGGACTCTGATGGGTACATTTCGATTTCTAGGGTAATTACCAAAAAATTTTTAAAACTCATTGTACGAATGCAAACATTTTGATTTGACCAATTTAGTTCCAAACTTTTTTCACGATCTTTTATTGTAATTCTTCTAATTAATTTTGGCCAAAAATTACTATTATAGATGCCGGTTAATCTATGTGGCAAAAGCCGGTGCATTGACGCTAATGTGGATAATTTTTTATATATTTGTTGAATTTAGAATTTATCCATCTTGAAACTAATTTCTCTTAATTATGGGTGTTCATTACTTTCTTAGCAAGTATTACAATAATTACTTTTCAGATTATTATTTTTTTCGCATTGAAATTAAAATCTTGACTTTAAGCACTTGTGCAGTGGTGCGCACTCAATTGCTTGTTGCCATAGAGAAGTCAAATCTTGATCAACCAAGTCCTAACCCCCACAAGAAATAATTCTCAACATCGCATAATCCTAATAATGGAATCCAATAGCATCTTTCTATGAATAGCTTTTCTCGCCGATGTTCCTGGCCCCATAACACTCTTCAATCAAACTCGAGACACTGTCTCAACCATGACCAATTCTTAGCATCGCCACTTTTCAACTTAAGACGGCCTGGGCGCACCACTCGTGACCTTAATTGCCCGTGGTTCTCTACATAAATGATGGATGGTGCATGTTTTGTGCTAGTCATAAGCGTATGCGATTTCTAAATGAGGTCAGCTTTGGAAGATCGACCGATGTCAACCACGTTAGATTCGCTTTGTGATGAGGGGTCCAAGAATCAAACAATCCGAATTGGCAAAAGAACGCTTCAAGTGCCATAACTTTACTCAAAAGGACACTTAAGTGCCATAACTTATGAAAGGTACACTTAAGTGCCACTCCGGCCAAAGTCCAGCCAAAACACCGACGTAGCATTTTTCCGGCAAAATGCGCCCAAAACGACGCCGTTTTGCACACTAACGTGGCCAAACAATGCAAAAACGGCATCGTTTTGGGCTGACGTGATAAAAAAATTAATTAAATTAAATTAAATTAAATTTAGTTAAAATATTTAAAATTAATAATTTTAAAATTAAAACGATTTAAAAAAAGAGGGGGAGGCAGGCGGGGATCAGCCCTTAGCCGCCACCGCCGCCACCGGGAAGGGCCGGCGACAACGGGGGAGGGTCGGCCGAGGTCGCCGGGCCCTAGCCATGGGCCAGCGACCCGGCCGATCGGCGGCGAGGGTCGCAGCCCTCGCCCGGCCGGGCCAAGGGCCGTCGCTTGCCGGGGGTCGCCCCAGGGCGATGACCCTTGGCCCGGCCGAGCGAGGGCCGCCGACCCTCGCCAGATTTGGGCGAGGCCTGCGACCCTCCCTAGATCGTGTCGTGGGCTCGCGGCCCTCGTCGACCGGAACAAGGGCCGCCGCCCGCCGAGGTGACCCCGGCGAGCGGCGGCCCTTAGCTTTGCCGGGCGAGGGCCGCCGACCCTCGCCGCCGACCCTTCCGGCGGCGGCGGCGGTGAGGGCGATCCTCGTCGCCTCCCCACTTTCTTTTTCTTTTTTTAAATGTTTTTTTAATTTTAAAATTTTTTTTTTTAAAATATTTTAACTAAATTTATTATTTTTAAATTTTAACTAATTTAATTTTAAATTTTTTAATTAATTTTTTTATTATTATTTTACCACGTCAGCCCAAAACAACTCCGTTTTTGCATTATTTAGCCACGTCAGCATGCAAAACAGCATCGTTTTTGGCTCCGTTTGCTGGAAAAATGCCACATCGGCGTTTTAGCCGGATTGGCATTCAAGTGATCCATTTTACTCTGATTTTGGCACTTAGTGTACATTTCGTAACTTATGACACTTAAGTATCCCTTTGTGCAAAGTTATGGGACTCCAGAAATCCGCACATCAATCCGAATTTCATAGCTTCTAGGTGAAGAACTCTCCTGTGTTTGACCATTTCCTAGAAAATGCCTGATTTATGTGAGAATCCTCTTTAAAAAGTAGAGGAATTTTGAAAAACTAAACCGGGTTCGACAAATTATAAATATTTTGACCGGAATTCCCATGCGAGGCTGAATTGATAATGCAAGTAATGAACGTTAAATTGCCATCTGTAAGGACAAAAATTGCTAGCAAAGTTAGCACTTTCGATGGGATTTGGCTATTTGGAGGCGAGTTACAAAGTCGTCGAGCTGGACAAGGAAGGTGAGCGTCTCCTACCCTCTTGAACCGCCTGCATATAATCTTGATCTGAGTATATAAGCCATCTTGCTCTTGGCTATTTGGAGGCTGATTTTGTCGACAAAGCAAAGATACCTTTTTTTAAAGCATATTTGCTGGCATAGCATTCTGTTCATGCGTAAAATCCAGTTAAGAATCTCTCCCCACAGTTGCTCGATTTGCCCCCAAAGACCTGTATCGTTTGATTCTTTCGACCATGGGTTTTGAACTGTAATTTATTAATATTTCCGTGATTGTGCAAGTGATCGCTTTATCTAAGAGATGAAGAACTCGTGTGGAACATGGTCTCTTTAACAGTACATTGTTCAACCATCTGAATTTCCTTTCGAAGGTGACGGAGCTGTGGTTCAATCGGCTTTGGCAGTTTGGACGGGGCTGAGAACAGTACCTAATGTGTTCATTGGGGGAAATCATATCGTTGGCTGCGATTGTAAATTCTTAATTGCGTGGCTAATCATCTGTCTCTCTTTTCTTTGTTGATTTCAAGAAAATCTCTGGGAGAGGTTAGATGCAACGTGGGTGTTGTTTGACGACTAATCTTTTAATGTCGGCTTTCCTTGCAAAGCCAGCAGTCACTCAGAAACACCAGGCAGGTCAACTGGTACCTCTTCTTAGGAGCGCCGGAGCTGTGAAGACCTAATAAAAGCGGTGCTCATAGTTCGAACCTTCGATCAAAAGAAAGAGACGTGTGATGGAAGTGGATAAACTGAGGTGTGACATCCACTGCACGTGTAAATGAAAGAATTGTCTCTTGACTGCTCGCACAAATTTGGAGTGTGTAGTATAAACTTACCTTGTCAGCAGAGTTGCTACCATATTAGTGGCAGCTGCAAATCCTTAATGCAAAAGTGGAATGACTATCAGAAATTCTGAGACCCAGACTGTTTGTTTGCCGAAGTGACCAGGAAACGATTTGACATTGTCTAGTAATAAAGTTTCATGGGACATTGATTGAGACTTCTTTAGAGTTCTGCAGTTTTATGATGCAGAAGAGTTATCATCAAGATTAAGGTTATTTCTTTGCTTCCGGTTCTGATAATTCGAGTTCAATGTGATGATCCAAATGCAAGCAGGATCTCCAGGAGTAGCAAAGAGTTCTATAGGGAACAGTCACGAGCTTCTCCTCTCCCACTTTGCTGGAAAGCAACCTCTACGGTCCTGTCGAGGGGTGTGCAGAAAATGATGTGGCGCATGTGATCATGAAATAGCCCCTAAATCCTCTTGATCAGGGCGTGGCCAAATGAGAAAGGGGTCTTTGCCGGGAGTTTTCCCTTCGTGGACCCATTCCTGACTCTCGAGGTTCACCAACAAATGCATCCGCCATAATTATAGGGGGAAGAGGTACGGTCATACGATCTCCGCAAATATCAATGCTGTAATAGTTGACTATTTTGTCTACTTGGATCTACTCAAATAATGAATTAATCCTCCACTTTAGGACCATCCGAAGCGAATTGCAAAGAATAAGTGACTGCAGAGTAACTTTCACACTGTTTCTTCAGCCTGGGGCCGTGCTGTGCATTACTGGTAGACCGATAAAAATTGCTAGTCAATTCACCGCAAATGCCAGCTTCAAACCAAGAAATATATAGGAAAAAGTTGAGAAGTTCATCAAGCTGTCTAGATGATCATTTCAAGAATTCATCCATCCTCATCATGGCAAAAGAGACCATCGCTCTGAGAAAAACTGAAGTAGAAGTGCTAATTAGAAAATTTCCGACGAAAGAGGCAGCTTTTTATTTATGAGATTACAGGACATGAAAGAAGCTAGCACAAACTCCTACACAATTGTGATTCTGTTTCCATGAGTCACTGTACTTCCTGTGTAAATTGAGTGGAATTGGCAATACTAAGAAAAAATGGAGGATAAAGGAAATAAATAAAATATATGTACGTGAGTTCCTCCGACTCCATTAAGTGGGAAACGGCCAGCATAAGACATGACCGATGCACCACGGAGCTTCTGCAATCTCTTGCACAGCAGCCGCATCTTTGCCCCATCTCGCTGCGCAGATATTCTCATCCTGATTTCTTGATCGGGGTTTGAGAAACACTCAAGCTTTACTGGCCATTGGACTCCTTGCAATCCTTCTCACAGGACCATATGCCCATCTCATCACATGCAGCTATGGTCCTGTTAACATGTCCGAAAATTACATCGCCTCCGCTGGCTCAGTTGATTCAGCTGAAAAGACTGTT
Organism: Eucalyptus grandis; assembly: GCF_016545825.1. NCBI lineage: Eukaryota > Viridiplantae > Streptophyta > Magnoliopsida > Myrtales > Myrtaceae > Eucalyptus > Eucalyptus grandis. The sequence goes on from NC_052613.1 coordinate 3,079,167, forward strand.
TCACCGGAGGTTTATGGTGGAAGTGAAGGAAATTTCAGAATTTGTCATTTGGTTTGTGATCCCAGTATTTGTATTCAAGCTTCTGCTGGAGTCATCTGGAATTGGATTATTGTTGAGAAATGGAGGTTGCATTGGCACTGGAACTGCACACTCCTGATCGTTGAGCATCTCCACTACTTCAGACATGGATGGTCGTAAATCTGGGGAAGCTTGGGTGCAAAGAAGCGCGATTTGAAGCACATTCAATGCCTCTGAGACGGGAAACTTGCCTTTCAACACAGGATCGATGCATTCAGCAAGACTATTTGCTTTATATTGCTTTCAAACCTGAAAAATACGAAAAATGTCAGAGCAAGTCATTAGAAACATTGCTAGTGTTGAGCAGAAAACACGACTCTCTCCAGATTGTGAAGGGACGAATTAAATTATGCCCTTATACAGCAAAATCATGTATGGAGACACAAAGGCATCATGTGGGTTACAAGATTTCCAGAATAGAGAAAAGAGTAGCCGGAAAACTCTCAGTTTGAAGTTCGAGAAGATGTTAGGATTTATTTCGACTCTATATCATAGACAAGAAGAAATTTGCAAATGCCGCATGCATATTCTAGAGGTTGAAATCAGGAGGATAGGTATATGAATCTTACTGATTGCAGAACTGAACCTGAGGCCTGCCCAAAGATACTGTTCTTCCTACCACTTAGAATTTCTAGGACCAACACGCCGAAAGAGTAAACATCTGCTTTCTCTGTTAGTTGTCCCTTAACAAGATACTCTGGAGCCATATAGCCCCTGCAAAATTGTTCTTTCAGAAGGAGAGAAACCTGTTCTGCAGAATCTGAAGTCAAAGATGAAATTGCTAAAGAGTGAAGAGAAGGGATCATCCACAGAACAAATTTCCCAAACCAGACCTGAGAAAGTTCGGGAAAAAGAGAGCAATTCTTATTTGATACGATGCCACTCTCACTTTAAGTCCTATATCCCATGCTTATCTTCTGTACTCAAAATACGTGGCGGTTCAAATAGCCAATCCATTCTTCTCCACATGATGATGTTATCTAAACTGGCTTAGTTGAAACAAAAAGAGAAAAAAATTTGAGACCAGAATCTTACAGTGTCCCTGCAATACCGGTGCTAAGATGAGATTTTTCTGGATCAAGACATCGAGCAAGTCCAAAGTCAGCAATCTTCGCTGTGAGATCCTCGTCAAGAAGGACATTGCTGCTTTTGATGTCTCTGTGTATTATTTTCACTCCACAAGGTCCATGAAGAAATGCCAGCCCCTCAGCTGTTCCGGAGATGATATTAAGCCGCTCCTGCCAACTCAGGATACGGGTCGCATTCTTAACTGCAACAGCAACCGGATCTTGTTATCAGTTACATTATTGCAATTATGTACTTACTCAGGATCGAGTTTAAAAAAGTTGCCCGGAGAAGATTAGCAAGAAAATGTACTATTCTGGAACAAGATGAAGCTAGCAACTAGATTAACACCGTGGAACAAATTATGAGAAGCTAGAATTCGAGGGTTTTATTATGTAAGAGGCCTAATTGATAGTATAAACTACACTAATCTCGGATGCAGAATGGAGCAGCAAGTGGGGGGTAACTTACCGAAGAGGATTTCATCAAGGCTTCTGTTGGGAACATATTCATAAACTAGGAGGCTTTCCGGGCTTCCATGCTGCAACCCAGAAGGTGGACCAGGTTCTTGTGTTGGATTCCAGTGATCAGATTTACCTCATTGAAGAAGTCATCCACCCATTGACGAGTGTTGAACACCAGTACTTTTACCGCAACAACTCTTCCATCAGGAAGGATCCCCTTGTATACAGAACCAGCTCCTCCTTGGCCTAATTTCCTCGACTCATCAAAGAAGTCGGTAGCCTTCTCGAGCGATTCATAATTAAAATTCAGATTTGACTTCCTTACAATTGCCGGAATGCCAAAGAGTTTCTTCTGGACTGAGAATAGGTAAAGAAGATGGATGGCATTAGAGAATGTTTAAAGAGAAGTTAAAACAGAAATATTCTCGAGTTTCACATTTACCTTCTCTTTTCTTGGATAATTTTCTGTATCCAACATAAGCCCCGATGAAAACGAGTGAAGTTGCAGCAGCAACAGAAGAAGCAATTGCAATGATGATCCCAAGCTTCGACGAGCCTGTTAAAAAACACAGATCATCCTTTGCTGACAAGAAACCGGAAGCTATAGCAATTAAGAGGCAAAAAATAACCTACTACAGCTATCCCAATTCAGTTGAAAATACAGAACAAGAAAACTAGAACATCGTGCAGCCTAACTTGCAAGATCATTCAATTCTTACCACCATCTGTAGGGACAGTATAAAACCTCTGAGTCGAATATCGCATGAAACAGCCAGCATTCATAGCCCTCCCTTCATCCCCAGGAGTACAGTTCCTCGCCTTGATCATCGCATTTGCCAAGCACTCCCTACAACCCTTCTTGTCGAGAGTGTTCCAGCACTGCGCCAGTGCATAAACACCGGCAACTCCTCCTCTCCTCATCTCTTTGAAAACGGCAAACCCCTTATTTTCTGGTGCGATTGCCAACACATTCCTCAGCACCTGGTCAACCTTATCCGCGAACTGCTGCCTCGCCTGCTGGTGGGCCAAATCATTAGACTGATTGGCGCACTTGACCATGTCGTGCTGCGGATCGATGGTCTCATTATAGAAATTGTAGTAGTCAGACCTTATGAAGCAACCGTCGAGATACAACCGCCCAGACTTGGCATCCAAGACATTGCATCGAGGAAGTATAGTCCTGCTCTGCACGAAACAGAGGACGCAATCGTAGTGGCTCAGGTCGCCGTGGCACTGAGCCAGGGCGTAGATTTCTGGCAACGGAGAGGTTACGGAATCATTAGCCCAGCGATTTTCAGTAACTTTTGCGGCAATTTTCAGCATGACGTTGAGGAAGTTCGAGACGATGTTCGCGGTGGACGTGACGTTGGATCTGAGGCATAGAATGCCCGCCTCCGAGACTCGAGGATTGCCAAGCGACGGCGAAAACGAGGAGCTGAAGAGAACCAGGAAAACGCAAGCGAGGTTGAGGATCGAAGGCTGCATTTCACAGCTCTGACCTCAGTTCCGAAGCGAAATCCACTGGAGAAACGTTCCAGGAGCTGCGATCACGTCGACAGATATCTAACCGAGCCGAAGTTGAGAAAATGCGGAGGAGCGAGAACCGATCATCGTGAACTTCCAAGAAGCGTCCAGCTGCAGGAGTTTTCCCCTCTTCCGGTCAAAGAGCCCGAGCTCGAGAAAGCTCCAGTGTCCGCCTCCGGATCTTATCTCCGCCGGCCTCCTCCCTAAGCGAATCCGCTGGAGGAATGTTCCGGGAGCCGAAACCGAGAAATGCAGAGGAGTGAGATAACCGGATTAACTCCTTGACTTCTCTCTCGGTTCAAGCTTCCCGCGCTTTCAAGGAGCGTCAGCTACCGAAGTTCTCCCTCCTCCGTTCAAAGAGCAGCCCAAGCTCCGCCACCTTCCACCGTCAAGATTCGAAGCTTGCGGAGTCCAAAATAGCTGCGGTGGCTTGCGAGACATCCATCGGCTCCGCTCCTACTTATACACGAGCGCATGCACACATGGAGCGGCAAGCTTCTAGAAGCGGGGGCGAGCCGACGAAGTAGACATTTCGTGCAAACCGGTCGAACCGGCGATGCGTATGGAGGGGGATCGGCTCTCCGATGGTTGTCGACGACGACTCGGATAGCGACGGCACGGCGGAGGGTGGGTCCTACCATCAAGAAAAGGTCAAAGGCAATCTTATCTTAATGAATGATGATGGAACGGAAGTGAGAGTTGACGACTAAAGGAGAGAGCTAGAAAGCACTGACACTTTTCGAGAGTTTTCGTGTCGTGTCCGACACGTTTTGACACCCTCCGACACGCGGTTAACAAGTGTTAGAAAATCCAACAAGTAGTGGACTCTCCAGACATACTTCGACACGGAAATCCAGAATTCTCACATGTGATTTTGATACTCAAGGTCAATTTTAAAATTTTTCAATAAATGAGAGTTCAAAATATAAATATATAAAAAAAAAAATAATAATAAAGGCGAAAAAGAGAAAAATATAGTCTTTCTCTTATTAATCTCACTTCCCATGACTCACGATTTTTAATGTAAATTCATTTCATGGGTTTTATTTATTATTTATTTATTTATTTATGTGTGAATTTGAATTTGCTAAAAAATTAATTTATAAAAATGGTAATTTATCATGTATATAAAAATATACATTTAATATACAATGTGTCCCAATATGTTGAAATTTTCTATTTTTTAAGAATTGACGTTTTGGTGTGTTGTATTGTGTGGTGTGTCATGTATTGGTATCGACATCTGTTCTATTGAGGAAGAGAGAGAGTTTGACTTTTATTTTTATTTTAAAAATAAATTAGAGGAGAAAGATAAGGAGTGACTTGATTGGAGCAGCTAACCCGCTTTTAATGTCATTATAAGATAAAAGATAAAATAAAGATAAAATTGACATTTTGGTGTGTCGTATCGTGTGGTGTGTCATGTGTTGGTGTCGGTGTCGGTACTATTTAGGAAGTGAGAGAGTTTGACTTTTATTTTTATTTATTTAAAAAAAAAAATTAGAGGAGAAAGATGAGGAATGACTTGACTGGAGCAGCTAACCCGCTTTTAATGTCATTATAAGATAAAAGATAAAATAAAGATAATGATTTTCTTAATTCTAACTATTTATTCCAATTTGAAGACCGATAATTCGGGGTGGGGCAGGCTTGACAACTTGTAGGAAACTAAAGGTCTCTCCCTGACGCGCCGGTCGGGAGTTTGCTCCCCGGCGTGTCCTGAATTCATGGCTTTCTGAAACGACCGGTACCATCATCGGTGAAGTTTTAATTTTGCTCTCCGGCATGTCTTTATTTCGCATTCATATGAAATAGTTCAAGAACTGTTTGTGCATCTATGGATTGTTTTGTGCCGGACTTTGAAATGCTTCTTGCTTGTGAGACAAAAAGGAAAGCTGAAGAGGCGAAGTAACTAGATGTCAACAGATTTGGTGTTAGTTACAGCATTCTCTCACTCAAGATAAAAGCCATGCCTGCAATCTGGTCGGCGCTGTCATGGCCCTATGGATACGTATAACGTGATTTGCATGCGTTCCTTAGGATTGACCAAATTGAAAAATAAGATTTTTTTTTTTGCTTTTGTTGAGATGTTCGTGCAAATTCAGAAAAATTGGTGCGATATGCAATAATTAATATATCGTAGTTATCTTCTAACATGCTAATTTAGACTTTTAAATAAAGATGGATCCAACTAAATACGTTGACAAGGTCAAACTTGAAAGCTCCTCTTGGCGACTTCCTCAGATGAAGGTATCGAGTTTCTACCACGCTCTCAACAAATGGCACTAGAGTATTCTCAACACCCTTTCTGGACAAAAAATGGTGAGTCTTGCAATGTAGCAATGCAAAGCCTGATGGCAACTTTTATGGTTCGGTCCAAAGGGATGAACACCAACAAAGTGGATATTCAAGTTGAGAAACAAAAGTGAATATTCAAGTCGAGACATAAGTTGAATTGGCACAGTACCCGAATTAAGAGAGAGAGAGAGAGAGGACTCTCATTGTGATTACTGGTGCAGGGGATGACTTGATTGAGAAACGCGGCAATTGAACCAAGAATTTTGAATTTAAAAAGAACCAAGAATGGACTGTCCATGCCAAATTATCACCAAATCTCTCCGTTCATTATTTATTTGTTGCTTTCAATCTTTCCGGACAACAACGTATTAGCGCACATGATGAGTAATTTATATGAACATAAATGTCGTGTTTTGAGACTGCTAGTCCTTGGAGAAAGCACCAATGTTGAAGTAAGTATTCCTGCTAGCTCATAAATAATTGCGCTTCTTAAATATGGCAATCTTGACTCGAACTTATCCCTTCTTGGAAATAGGGGTAGGCAACCGTGTTGGTTCCACCCAAAAATTGAAATGAATAGATCTCATCTAGCCAGTTCCCAATCCTATTGACATGAGGACTGTGGTAGGTTCCCTAATAAAAACAAAATAAAAATAAGGGAACAAACCTTAATCGATTCCCAAACTATTTTTTTTCCATAAGATAATAGTTATATTATTAAATAAGTTGAAAAAAAAAGGTAGGTTCTTGAGTACACACTAGACCAACCGGTTTAGTTTCTAGCTGATTCCTTGTTTTAAAAATTGAAAATGGACTCTAATGTGTAAGTTTCAATTTCTAGGATAATTACCAAAAAAGTTTAAAACTCATTGTACTGATGCAAACCTTTTAATTTAACCAATTTATTTCCAAACTTTTTTCACAAGTTGTTATGATAGTTCTTCCAATTAATTTTGGCCGGAAATTGCTGATATAGATGCCAATTGTTCTATGTGGCAAAGGCCGGCATATTGACGCTAATGTGGACAATTTTTTACATATTTTTTGAATTTGGAACTTACCCATCTTGAAATTGATCCCTCTTAATTAGGGGTGTTCATTACTTTTTAGCAAGAATTACAATAATTACTTTTCAGATTATTTTTTTCCGCACTGAAATTAAAATCTTGACTTTAAGCACTTATACAGTGGTGCGCACACAATTGCTAGTTGCCATAGAGAGGTCCAATCTTGACCAACCAAGTCTTACCCCCCACAAGAAATAATTCTCAACATCGTACCATCCTAATGATGGAATCCAATAGCATCTTTCTATGACCAGCTTTTCTCACCGATCTTCCTCTTCCTATAACACTCTTCGATCAAACTCGAGACACTATCTCAACCAAGACCAATTCCTAGCATCGCCACTTTTTGACTTAAGACGGCCCGGGCTGCACCGCTCGTGACTTTGATTGCCCAGTTTTCTCGAAATAAATGATAGATGGCGCATGTTCTGTGCCAGTCGTAAGCACCCATGATTTTCGGATGAGGTCAGCTTCGGAAGATCGACCGATGTTGACCGCATTCGATACGCTTTGTGACAAGGAGTCCAAGAATCAAGCGATCCGAATTTCATACCTTCTAGGTGAAGAACTCTTGCCGTGTTTGACCATTTCCCAGCAAATGCCTGAATTCTATGAGAATCCATTTTAAAAAGTAGAAGGAATTTTGAAAAACTAAACCGGACAAATTATCAATATTTTGACCAGAATTCCCGTACGAATCTGAATTGACAATGCAAGTAATCAACGTTAAACTACCATCTATGGGGAGAAAATTGCTAGCAAAATTAGCACTTTCGATGGGATTTGAATCTTGAGGAAAAAAAGGATTTTGAATTAGATGTTTGTGGCAATAGATTTCGCTATGATCTCGTGTGCCAGTTGCTGAATTGATAATGCAAGTTATGAACGCTAAACCACCATGGGTAATGACAAAATTATTAGCGGACCGAAGAGATTACTGCCGCCGGATCCATACCGTGTTCTGTTAGGATCGATTGTTACAGAACCCAAAGTGGCAGCAGCTCAAAATGAGAGTTTTTGAGATAGTTTGTATAGGGTCAGAAGGAGAAAGGTCTGAACTCTATTGACCTTGTGCTTCCTGTGCAGCAAAACTTACGGTGGCTACTGCCAGAGAGCCAAGCATTTGTTGACGCAGCGCGGTGCGAGTTACAAAGTTGCCGAGCTGGACAAGGAAGGTGACTGTCTCTTATATAAGTCACGAAAGTGCAACATAAGATCTTTATAGCTTGAACCAAGAACACATGTAATCAAGAAGAGAGATTTATGCACCTGGTTTGGAATCCATCGTTCTTGATAGGGATGAGCATGATCCGAGTCAGCGGTTCCCACTCTAGATTTGAGAACTGCCCACTAATGATTGGTTCCGAAAAATTGGAAGTAGGAACCACCCATTGATTCCATGGATCCACCTAGGAATAGGACCTTTAGTCTGGTTTGGTTTGGTTCTCGGTGGGTTTACCAAGCTTCACATGTTAGCATCACAATAAGTAACAGAGAATTACACAACGAAATCACTTCATCAAAGACACTCCCATTTAGAGCCAATGAACCAACAATATTAAAAATTAAATATATTTAATATATTATCAGTCCGATTTGAATAAGTGGTTCCACACTTGGAACCGGAAACCGGACCAATACTCGCCAATTGCAATAAATTGGAATCAAGAGCCAGACCAGTTCCCTTACGAACCACTGGTTCCTTGGCAATATGGGCGGTTCTTGATCCCTTTGCACACCCGTAGTTCTTGATACGGAGCTGGACGATCCAAACCTGAAGTACTTCCTCTCTATTGCCCTCTGTATCACTAGCTCAATAAGATAGTCCTTCACCTTTAGCGCTTAGTAAATGCTTCTTATGGGAATATAATTGTGTGTGTTAGGCTTAGAAGAGAGACTTGAGTATTGTTTATAGAATTTTTAACTAGGTCATTTCATTACAGGCTTGCTCAACTTAGTTCACACTAACTAGTCCATATTAGGCTAATTAAGAAACCTTTGATATCATTTTATCATATTAATACCTTAAAACGGTAAATTATAATATCAATTAACATAGCCCACATTAAAAAAAAAAAAAAAAAACTCATACATTATCTCATTTGGGCTATATTAATTGAAATTATACTGTATGTGTGCATATTTGTCAATCTTATCCCATAAAGTCTCAAACACCAAATTATGACGATAATTACATGTGTACACATAGAACCTTCCGTGGTCACAAGTGCTTTTAACTCTATTGAAATTGATTTAATATAGTAGTGTGGCAAATTGATAACATCTCTCATAAAGAGTAATATTTTATGTGTGATCCTCTTTGTTAGTCACCATTCTCTTATTTTAAATGTCTCAAAAACCTGTACTACTAGAAAATGTCCGTATGGTTCCAATGAACCCATATATATTTTGTCCTTATGGTTAACTTTTCTTTATGTGTAATAAGACATATGTTCAAGGCTAATAACTTAAAGTTTACACAATACCTAATATGTAATTAACTCAATGATAATGCATTCAAAATCAGCTTATCAAATGCTGAAGAGTTGACATATGTTGTAATGTTACTAAATGTAACAAACTTAGATGTAAACCTTATTAAAGTAAAATTGAAACAACTCACACTAAACAATAGCAATTCATGATGACCGTAAGTCCATGTTAATGACATGTCATTCAAGAACACAAGGACAGAGCCTTTAGTTAATGGATTTTCAATCATATCATTTATGAAAATATGCTCTATTGTAATGTTACCATTTTTTTTACTGTTTCTTTATGGTAAAAAACTTGACATGTCACGCCTTGACCCTCGGACGCACAACAACCCGCTTTCCCTTCGGTCATTGAATAGTGATGTTTCAGAACAAGTCACTGACCCATTCATTTTATCTTTTGATTATACACAAGTGGAAGTAGAACAAACATCTCCCAATCATTAACAAACAATAGGGATAGTATAAGGCATACATCAAAACACACTTTTACATATATGCATCTACTATCAAACACAATCTTTCCTTACATTAGAAGCTTAGCCAATTACATGTCTGCGCAGCAGATTCCTTCATACTTGTCCAAAAATCGAGATTGGGATTAATGTAGCACCTCTATTCTACAAGGGTGACCTCACAAAATGGTATCCCCTACGTGTCTAGTATGCGTCCATCTCAAAGTACTTTGGCTTGGGCTCAAATATCCATGATTAGGGCCTGAAAAAGTTAAACAACAATGAGTAAGATAAACTTAGCGAGTAAACTCCCTAAACCTAGCGTAGGAGGGTTCTTCACCTCGGAGACGCCTTAAACATATAGTTTATTTATTGATGGTAGATCAATAGCAAAGCTTTCTCTTTGCATTATCTATTAACAGGAATTAGATCACTCAACATGCGATATTCTATCATGTGTCCAATTATAGTATAAACAATCACTACGTGAGTGCACCATTCCATTAAGCATACAATGCTCACAATTTAATAATCTAGGTATAAATAACAATAATTCCATGTACCATGCAGCAACTGGAATTTCTCGAGTCCTAATTAAAGGCGTACAAATCCACAACCTTATATGTGCCTTTTTGACTCAAACATCAACCTGTAGGACTTCTTCGTACCTCTCAATTCATAAACAGGGTCGATCAAAGCATGCATGTGCCGCATAAGTCACTAAAATGACATTTAATTCATGCATTTTTCTCATGTAACTCATATATATCTAGGCCACACATGTGCAAACTATAGTATCATTCTCATCATATGTAATCAATATTCATGCACTTTACACACTTTAACGTCTCAAGAATATCATGGCATCCCATACTACTATGCTATTCTCGAGACCATGCTTTCAGATTATTAAGGCCGCTCATGGTCCAAAACCAACCCAAAGGTTCACAGTCATCTGGTGTAACCGAGGCATCATCTCGCCCCATTGAGCACGGTAACATTTCGCATAAACGCATCAAGAAGGCATTCTTGTAAGAAGCATCATTCCAAAATCCATTTGCGAACGGCATCTCACTGACTCGGGGGAATGTCAACTAAATTGGGCATTGTCCCACGTAAACGCATTAGGAATGGTTCACTACCCTGCGTAAATGCATCAAGGGTTCACTACCCTGTGTAAACGCATCAGGAATGGTTCACTACCCTGCGTAAACGCATCAGGGTCTTTAGATGATCACACGGGTATACCATCATACAACTCACATCTATTGTTATCTTGGCAGTTTTCATATAGTAAAATAATAGGCTTTCGTACTAACCATTTTATCTCAGAAAAATCTGAAATTAAAGTATGTTATAGATGAAAATGTTTTAAATAACTTTTATCGAGGAAGTTCTACGAGATTCGAATCTCAAAAGCCCTATAAAATTGGAAAATATGGAAGGTCCAATGATATGCACACTATTCATGCACATAAGGCTTGGGTTTGGGCTTGACAATTTGGACTTGGGCTTAATTCATCCAATTTGGGCCTTAACAAGTTTATTGGGCCTTTAATTGGGCATGAGGCCCATTAGGCGTAACTCGGGCATGTAGCCTATTGGGCTTCCAATTTTTGGCCTAATTTCACTTATCCAATAATTTGAGGTTTACTAATAATTAAGGAATTTGATGAAACAATGTCTAATTATGGTCACTTAATCCTCTAAAGTTCGATATCCTTAACGGACTAGAATTTGTGATTGAAATCTATCAAATGCGACTTTAGCATAATTAAAACCAATGGGCAACCTTTAAGGATTTTGTGAGTTCAACCAGTGGTTTATTTGATATCCATCCACGTTTAAGCCCTTTTTCAATTCATGGATGATCCTCATATTGAGAAAAATCCTACCAAGTTTTGAAATTGACAAAACTTTCAAATTCTTATTCTTATTTTGAAGAACAAAATACTTCTAAAGTTATATTGCAGAATTTTGCCAAAGTCTATTCATTCCAGGAGTATTTCCCACTTTGACGCAATTAGATTGAAACCATGTCTAGAATGAGGATAAAATCATACTTAGATTTATTGATCTTGCGACAAGAATTCAAATTGAATGCATTAGGAATTTATTCTACAACATTTAGCTCTCTGGCGAAAAATCTTACTTTCCTTCTATAAATATGTTGATGGAATCAATCACAAATTGATGAAATCAATCTTGAAGACAAGTTCCTTTTTGGGAAGTATCTACATATGGAAACATATTTTCATCTCAATCTTCAAATGGCTATAAGATCTCCTTAGTCAATTCTGTCAAATAGATTGATTGGAAGAAATTCCACTAGAAAATGCCAACGGTTAATGAGGCATGGAGGAGTATTTAAAGAGGTTTTCACTCTATTTTGAGGTAGAGACGTGAAAATTGAAATTTCGAAGTCTGAAGTCTTTCCAACTACTTGTTCATCATTGACGGTCCAACTACTTGTTCATCATTGACGGTCCTTATAAATTGTACTCAAGAGGGAAAATCACCAAAAAAAAAAAAAAAAAAAAAGAGTGACTTAGTAAGTGAGAAAGGATCTTCCACTAAGTGTTTGCACTAATGTATATATACTTCTCTGTTGATGCTATAGTAAATTCCAGGCAGAAGGCTGTCAGCGTGGAAAAGTGGACATAGGCTTTATCTAAGGTGAATCACTATAAATTTTGTGTACAACATTCTTTTTCCTTAATTCTCTTTATTTAAATCTATTGCATTATTTTAGATATCCCAAAAATATGTTCCATCTCTTATCTGATTCTGAACATTCATCAGAAATCTAGTGACTTGTTTATCAAACTTTATCAAAATTTCTTTCAACACCTATTCACCACATCTAGGTGTTCGTACCAACATTATCACCTTGGTTGTCATGTAATCGAGAGGGGCCAATTGCTCGTTCCAAAGTACATGATCATTCGGAATTGATTTAGGGTCGTTTGTAATTAATATAATAATCGTGGAATCATCCACAATCCAATTATATACTATTATCAAAACAACCTATAACTGCTCCTAGATCTGTTTGAAACGACTTAAGATTGTCTCTCATCGATCCTTATGGTCAAATTATCAAGCCATGGTTGATTTCTCTGATTGTACCCATCGAAATCCTAAATTGCCTTTCCCAATATGTTTAACGCTATTGAATAGTTCACGAACCAATTCAAAATCTAATTCTACTAATTGTGCATTGATAGAAGTAAACACTTTATCATACTTAGATTGAATTTTGAGGATGTCATATGACCGCCATATGTTTAAACCCCTCGAAACCCCTATTATTATTTTTATAAAAAACACTGAAGAGTTATTGTCTCAATACAACCGTATAGGTCTATCCACAAAATCAAATATGGACAACTCCTTAATGAGGTTTTGAAGTCAAATAGCTTGAGTAACACCTGAAAAGCATGCCAAAAACCCGTTTATTTGGTAGAAGATGACGTGGATTTCTACTTCTTCTTTTTTTTTTTTTGCTTTGCCATAATACTGCACCTCTTACTAATACAAAGATGTATTCTATTGTCGATTTCATGTCATCCTAATAGCCAGTAAAGTTTGCATCCAAATACCTTACTCATTGTAAATACTAAACATGTGTGTAAATCAGTATATAGTCTTTTGTCCTCTTTAAGTACCTCAAAACCTCCTTAGTATTAACCCAATAATCATATCCTAGATTTAACTAATATATGCCTAAAATTACTATTGCCAAAGAGATGTCTGCTCTAGTACAATTTGATCGTACATAATACTTTCAAATGCACTAACATAAGTTACATCTTTTAATTGGATTTTCTCAATGTCTAAATGAGAACATTGTGACAGATTCATATCATCATTCTTAATAATAGGAGCCATCACTGGCTTGCAGTGATGTATATTAAATATTTTCATAATACAATCAACATGTCCTCTAAGACAAACTCAATATACGACAAGAATGATCCTTATGAATCATAATGCCAATGACAAAAGATACCTCATCAAGGTCCTTCATATCAAAATTTTTCTATAATATATGCTTTGTTTTATGCAGTAATTCAAGATCACTGCTTACATGCAATATGTCATATACATAGTATGGGAAAAATAATTTATTCCCACTGATCTTGTTGTGTATACACTGATATACTTTGTTTTTAACAAAACTGAACAAAGTGATAGCACTATGAAACTTTAAAAACCATTGTCTAAAAACTTGCTTAAGGCCATAATAAGACTTTTCAATATACACACAAGCTTACCTTAATCATCTGCTGCAAAACCTTCGAATTGCACCATATAGATCTTTTATCAAGGTCTTCATCTAGAAAGATAGTTTTAACATCCATCTAGTGTAAATCTATATCAAAAGGAGCCATGAATGCCGTGTTCCCTCTAAAAGAATCTTTAAAAGAGACTAGAAAAAATGTTTCTTCATAGTTCACCCTTTCTTTTTAAGTGAAATACTTGGCTACCAGCTCAATCCTTTTTCTTTTTTGTAATCTTTCTTGGAATCCCTTTTAGTCTTACACACCTATTTGAAGTTGATGAACTTGTGACATTTAGGTAACTCAATAAGTTCCCAAACACCATTATATTTCATAGACCACATCTCGTCTTTTATCACATATAATCAAATATCTGATCGAGGACAAGAAACAATATTTGTATAAGTCACTAAATCAACTGTGCAGTAAATATTATAATCATGTTCTCACAGATGGATTATATAGTCTAGTAATATAACTAATCATTTTTCCCTAAGAGATCTCCTGTGTGGAGCTACAATATCTTCATTCTGTACTTAAGAGGCTTGAGAAATTTCATTGGGAACTATCTCAAGAATAGTACCATGAATCTCAACAAGCTTAGTCTATAGTGTAAGAGACTCTACAGTTGTCTATATAAGCAATAATAAAGACACAGTGATCTCTACCGTACTATTATCTTTAATAGTCAAAGAGCAGCTATCCTCCATAGCTATGTCGAACTCTAGAAACTTTACTTTCTATGATTTCACAATTCTTATACTTTCATCGGGTTTATAAAATTGATACCCCTTCAAATGATATGGGTAAGACATGAATAATATTGAGTAGTTCTAAATTCTAACATACTCAATATTGGATTTTATAACTTCACTTTTGCAAGACATCCCTAAATCTTAAAATAATTCAAGTTAGATTTACGTTTAATCCATAATTCAAAAGGAATCAATGGAACAACTTTGGTAAAAATATCATTTTGTATGTGAAAAAATCTCTTTCAAAGCATCACTCCATAGAAAATCAGGTAAATTAGTCATACTAATCATAATCATCATCATGTTCACTACGGTGCAATTACGCCTTTCGACCACACCATTTTGTTTAGAATTTTCAAGTATCTAACAAATGGCCCTTTAAACTATCCAGTATTGTCATACTGGCTAAAATGCTCACCATCATGGTCAAGTCTGACAACCTTTAAGATTTATCCCAATTATTTTTCGATTTTAGTCTGCAAATTTTTGAATTTATCTAGAGATTCAGACTTTTCCCAGGATAAGTACACTAATGGTGTCATAAGTTGTGTACGGCGCGGCGCTACTTAAGTGCCAAATCGGAGAAAAAATAATCACTTTGGTGCCACCGGCAAGAAATTCTAGCCATAATGATTATGTGGCTTTATATTTAAAAAAAAATCGATAAACCCTTTAAACAACGTCGTTTTCTGTCCTACTTAAGAAAACGATGTCGTTTTGCCGTCCTATATGGATGGCTTAGGAAAAACGACGCTGTATAACTCATTTTTGATTGAAATTAGGGTTTTTTTTTGTTCATCCTCTCTGACCTAGCTTGCTCGGCCACCGTCGCTTGACCACCGTGCTCGGCCACCGTCGCTCGTCCATCATGCTCGGCCACTGTCACTCGGCCAAGAAGTGATGGGAAAATAGGAGGCGAGGGCGGAGGAGGAGGAGGAAGAAGGGGGGTTGAAGGTGCAGAGAGAGAGAGAAGATGAGGAGTGCGAGGGAAATAAGGAGGGCGCAGATGGAGATGGTGGATTGGGCTCTGTTTAGAGAGTGGTTGGTGCTGGTGTTGTTCTTTGGGGAAGAAGACGCCGCCACCGCCATGGCTTCTCTCTCTCTCTCTCTCTCTCTTTGCTGGTGTTATTCTTCGGGGAAGAAGACAACACCGCCATGGCTTCTCTCTCTCTCTGCTAGTGTTGTTCTTCAAGGAAGAAGACAATGCCACCATGGCTTCTCTCTCTCTCTGCTGGGGTTGTTCTTCGGGGAAGAAGACAACGCCGCCATGGCCTCTCTCTCTCTCTCTCCTCTCTCTCTCTCTCTCTCTTTCTCTCTCTCTCGATTTGGGGATTTAGGGTTTCGACTTGAGGTTTAAGATGCCAAACGACGTCGTTTGGTGGTTTACACCCTGATTGGACTCTCCGACGAGCCACATCAGTATAAGAAATTAATAAATAAAAAAGGCCATGTCGGATTTCCGGCCGATTAAATCGGCATTGGCACCAAAGTGAGCGTTTTTCAAATTTTTTGGCACTTAAGTGATCCGACGGAAACTTTTGGCACCGAAGTGAGCGTCGTACACAACTTATGGTACCATTAGTGTACTTATCCCAAATTTTCCCTAATCAAGTGCAAAAGAAATAGTCATTAATAATTGTGTTGAAATAAAAATTTCTACAAAACATTATCATATAGGGTCTACTAAGATCAATGTGAATGACCTCTAATAGGTAAAAACTTTAGACCGTAGTTTTATCATTTATTTGGGTCATCTTACTTCTACAATAGCTTACGCAACTTTTTAAATAACTTTTAAGAGTAGATAAGATGTCAACTTTATCAGTACTTCTACTCTTTCTCTAGACATGTGATCAAGACGTTAATGCATAAGATTGTCTCTTAGGTAGAATTCTTTTGGAAATAACTTTTCCAACTGTATACACAACGTATATATCATTGGGAGTTAAACGTAATATGTACAATCCATTAAACATAATATAGTACTCAACCTTATTTAAATTAATGACCATAAAATTAACATTTTTTTTTTAAATTTCGAAAAAGTAGCTAAATATGTTCAAACATGATTTGAAAACTAAATTCCTTATCAAAGAAGGTATATAAAATGTGTTTCTTATTAAAACCAAAATCTAGAATTAAAATGATACCTCCCACGAACTCAACGTCGACTTTACCATTATTTCTCACGGTGAGCTATGATTCACTATGATTTGTCTTCCTTTATCCTTTTATGTTAAACAACATAATTTGTTGCACCGCTATCTAGCTTCCATGAACTGGATGGACTTATGATAAGTATTGGATTCATAAACAATGCCAAAGAATCATTAATTATAAGCTCATGCTTGAACAAATAAGTTTTATATATCTGTTACAATATATCTTTATGTGACATTTCTTCTTCTTTTTTCAAATTAATAGTCACCAATCCTTCTTAAAGGATTCTACCTTAGGACCCAAACTATTAAAATCACCGGTGGTTTCATAAGTTTCTTTATAAATATAATTTTTTAGAGTTTAATTCTACCATCCTTAGAACATAATCCCTTGTTACATCTTATGTTGAAGAGTCCTTGCAAATGTGGCCTAATCTTAGCATTAGACAAGACACAATTTCAAGCCATCAAAACTTCTATCATCTTTTTTAATAGTGCAGTTCAGCTGGTAAATCATTTTTCAAGTGTTCTTGAATGGAACGCTTCATGGATAACGAACAAATTTGATTGCTCTATTTCCAAAAAGCAAAATGTGCTTTTTGAAATTTTGTACTATCAGCAATGTAATCTACCAGCCCGTCCTTTATAAGGGTAATTTGAACATCTGTCATCTCCATCCCAAACAAAATAATACTCTTTCCACTACTTAAAGTTTGAACATCAATAGTTATGGAGTTATCGATTACAAATAAGGTAACTAAAATAACAAACAATGTATACAATTGACATTATATGAGAATTGGGTAACTTGAAATCGTACATGTACACATTTAGAGAGTTACAAATATTATTATGTAATCACTTTTGGGCATAATACATATGCAGTTATATACTCTTCACATGGCAGCGGCCATAAGAATCTTTTCCAACCTTTGCGAATCATCTCCTTTGAGTGTATGAACCACTAGGATCAATTACTCCCCAATCATATTTTGTATATGTATCCTTCCATGAACTAATACACAATCATCTCTTTTAGAGTATGACCACACATTAATACAGGAGACATCTTCCTATTCCTCAATATCCAATCAAGTGCGCTAATTTGGCAGTCACAACTCAATTGAAATTTTGAAACTCTCTCATACTAGAGATATAAACTTTATGTCTCACATTTACCTATATATGTGATTTTAGATCTGATGACGGGGCAATTTGCCACTAAAATCACATGTTGAACTTTATACTTCATGTCAATTATATTATTCTATTTATTGATATATGTTGAACTTTATACTTATTGTCAATGAATTAATGTTATACATATTCTTTATGTGATGATATACATGTGAACTTACACTTGTATTCCCAAAATCATTAAAAAAATACAGAAAAATAAGCAAAAATACTCTTAAAATACGTGTATTTAGGGTTTCATACGTATTTTCACATCCATAAAATTATTAAACATAAAAAATAAATAAATCACGGTATAGAGCATCTCCATACGAGCACATAAACTCCAAAAAAGCCTTGATAAGAGGTTGGATGCGCCCGTACGCACGTTCGGAGTGGCTAGCGCATGCACTACACACGCTAGCATGCTAGATTGGTTTGAACAGACGGTCTGACTTGTTCGATCGGTCAACTTCCAATCCAACCAATTCGACCAATAAACTTTCGGTCCAAATGATTGATCGGTTTAGTCAATGGATAACCAACTTGGGCAAGTCAACAAGTCAGATCTCGGGTTGATCAACGGTCAATCAGGTCAAGTCAATAGGTTGGATTAGGTCAAACCTGCAACTTGGCCGCTGACATCATGATGACATCAACATCACGCGTATGCACACGTGAGTGTTGACACCTAAATTTTTAGCAACCCAATCATTTAATTATCGCATTAAAAATTAGGGATTAATTTTTAACCCCTAAACAAAAATATTAAATTTAAATTCCATAACATATAGTTTTAGGAGCATTTTTTTTTATTCACATTTGCATTGGACCGACTAACAATAGATGAGTGTTAATTTTTCCAATATTCAACAATATGATGGGAGATTTTTCATATATTCAGGCAATATAGATCGAGGGATATATTTTTTGGCAAAAAGGAAGGTGTCGGATGGAATATTAGAAAAAAGATAAAAGAGAATATTGCGCGTGAGTAAATATATCTCGACGATATATTTAGGAAGCTATGTATGAGCAAAATTGATTTTTCAAGCACATTGAAAAACGAAATAAAATATTCCACAAAAATTAAGTCTCTTGCTTATAAAAGGCCGGCTCGCATACAAACATTGTGGGGGAAGGGGGGGAGGGGACTTCTTTTTTTTTTTTTTTTTTTTGCTTTATGAGGGGAGAGGTCTTTTTTGGTTTTTTTCTTCTTTCTCTGGGGATCAAAGTCAACAAGAGAAAGGGGTTTTGCTTTTCTAAAAAGGGTGCAGAGAGGGGTTGTAGAGAGAAGAGACATGTGAGATGACGTGAAAAAAGAAGAAGAAAGGAAAATGAAGATAGAAGAAGAAGAAAGAAGACCGGAACTCGCTACTGCCTCGATCCCCCTCGCCAGTGCTCTAGCAGCCAAGCCTCCGCTGCTGCCCATCCCCCACGCCAGCCACCGCGCCTTAGCCACGCCTCACCCACGACCAACTGTAGCAACCTGCGCCGGCCACCACGCCAGCACCACCGCTCGTCCCCCGCGACGCCACTACACTCGTCACCGAAGCTTTCCCTCACCCTCGAGCACCTACCACCGTCTCTGCCCACTATCGCCGACTCCCTCCTTCCAGCAACGCCAGCAACTCGTGCCACCGCCTCTACTTATAGCTGCGACGCCCCCGCTGCCCTCCAAACACCAACCCCCTGCACAACGCTCCAAGCCCCCGCTTTCAAGCGATGCCCACAACAGTTGCCTACCGTCCTCCGCATCGGCCGCCCTTGCTTCTACTCCACCCGCCTTACGCCTCCGCCCCGCCAAGCCCGAGCCTTCGCCGCGCTGACACCAGCAGCCCTTTGACGAGTTGGTCTCTACCCCCTACTGCAGCACTAGCCTTTGCTACTACCGATGCCACTACTCCACCGATCCCCACGCCTCTTGCTGCAATGAACCACAACACCAGCAGCTCGATCCCAGGTTCGAACGCAACCTGCAACACCTACCACTGCTGCTGCCAACGCCGGCAACCCAAGCCACATCGTCATTGCCATTGCCGCCCTCCACCTAAGGAGCCGATGCAATCATGGTCCAATTGTGTTTGGCCCAAATTTGGAAAGATTATCTTCAAATCTAGGTAAGATACACATGTTTAATATATTTATTGCCTAATATATGTCTATTAGTATCTAATGTGCACATTTATAAGTGATAGACACATTTCCCAATTAGGATTTATTGCTTAATCGCAACTGCACGTCAATTTTGTATTTCATTTATAAGACTTTAGATGGAATAATTAATCACGCGAGAAATAAAATTGATATTTTGATCTTTAAGGCCTAAGATTAATTTATCAATTTTATTAGCGAAATAATCAAGTTTGATTTAGATATTGTTTCCTAATTTGAACAGTGAATGATGTCTTTGATTGCCGTGAATGACTTGGTGCTCATCTTGCTTTAGTTGCTTCATTTTTGAGTTAGATTAGAACATTACCTATTTTAGGATAATTTTGCATATTTTGAATAGGAAATTTATTTATTTTGAATTTTTGAAATAAAAATCCCAAAAAAAAAAAACATTAATTTAGGATTTTAGTATTTCTTTTCATTAATTTAAATTGCATGTGTAATTATTGGGTAATTTTATTTTCAAAATTTAATTAAAAATAAAAATAAACATAAAAATTATTATACATATGTCATGTAGAATTAGACCATTCATTGCACGTCATCTAAATGTGTATATTTTAGAATAGCTGTATTAATCTTTTCCCATCATTAGATTAGGTCATTTAATAAATATTGCATAACATATAGTTTGCATGTTAGGTTGCATGTTGCATGTCATTTTAGTTTAAAATTTTGTATGTCATTGTATTGCATTGCACATAATTTCTAGACTTCACTTAAATAAGAGAAGATCTTAAAATAAAATTAAATGATTGTGTGTTAATTAGAAATCATATTTAAGACTATTGATGTGAATTCTGATGTGACATTGCAGATGCTTTCATTGCTATGAGGTAAGTCTCATAATTTATTTATTTTTTTGTGTTAAATTGGTGGTTTGTGCATCCGCATAATCACCTCACATGTTAGGGAAGTAAATTAAAATCAATTCAAGTTGTCTGCAAAACATTTTTTTGAAATAAAAGAGAATTGTACCGAAATGGCATTAGAGAAATATAGCGTAATCAAGTCCCCAAACTCATAATCTCTGGTTCGTAGGAGTAAAGTAATATTCCCGTTACTTTACTTGGGTTTATAATTGACCCACCAAAAATAGATTAATGGCGACTCCTAATTAAAAATCAATTGCATGTTAAGAACTTGAACCTAAGTCGCGAATTAATATAAACTTGGGAGAACCCGAGCTAAATTTAGGCTTAATGTCATGTCCTGACCCTCCGAGCACGTGCCCATCCCTACTTGGTCGATATAATAGCGATGTCCCAAGACGCATCACCAACCCATTCGATTTTAAATAAGCATGCGGAAGCGGGTATAAATCCCCAAACAATAAAACAATTGGATAGGAAAGTAGGGCCATAAATTTTTCAAACCAAAACCAACCTTTTATAAACACATAGGTTTATTTACAATATTAGGTCGCTTACAAAAAATATCAACTTAATTAAAAAGGGACTGTCCAATGACTAGCGAGTCAAACAGGTTTGCCGATTCTATTTCTTTCACTTCCCCAAACTCTGGGACTTCAAGTTCTCCATAACCGCCATCTAGAGACCTGAAAATGTTATCCCATAATAGGGTGAGACAACGTCTCAGTGAGTTCTACTCCTAAGACCCGATTAGAAAGGAAATATGCCTTAGGGGCTGCCTAAGCACAACCACAAGTCAAATGACTTACTTTGACCTAGTTCCTTTCTACAAGTCAGTTCAAATAACCGATACTAACAATCATATCATCCAATCAATCATATTGACTTAATGATCAATCGACTCAGTCGATTACATGTCAACAAGACCACTCTCCGATCATTTCAACTATTCCATCTCAATTATCAATCACGGCTCAATGAGCAAAGTCTATAAAATTATCAGCTATAATTCGCAGTCCCAAGGACACAACCTATCTTAGGTGGTAATTATGGCCAAATAGGCACAACCTTTATTAGGTGGCAGATCACGGCCCAACGAGTACGACCTTTATTAGGTGGCAAATCACTGCCCGATGGACATGACCTCTATTAGGTGGCAAATCACGGCCTGATGGGCACAGTCATACTTCGGTGGTTTTCTAGGTTCAACTCACAATCTCACACGGTTATTTTTCACTCAAATACCCGCATTAGCCAAATTTGGGATATTTCCCCACATTCACCGATCACACTCAATTTTCACAATCCGGTACTCAAATAAATAAACATATACCACCACAACAATCACCATGAAATTCCGATCACTGAAAAAAAATAAATAATTAAATAAATAATTACTGAAATTAATAAATAAATGCAATAAATACAACTTAGGCCCAATAAAGCCTAATTGGAAGCCGAGACGAGCCCGGAAAATTTCCGAACCACTCTAGTTAAATACTAGAGCTTACCTAAGCTCTAATTTCACTAAACTATTCACCTAACATGCATCAGTAATTAATTAAATTAACTAATCAATTCTAACTAACCACCTAATTCTAGCTTAGTCTAAACTAATTAACCCTTAAGTATAATTAACTTACTAAGCAAGGATTAGTGAGTTAAACTCACCAAGTTAATGTGAAAACCGGCTCACCGTGATGGCGGCACGAAGATGGCCGAAACTTGGGTTTGCGGCGGCATCAACGGGCTTAGACCGGGCCTAAAATTGGCCCAATAAATCTCAGCCCAAGTTGAGACTTGTTGCTGAATTGGGCTGGGCTTCTAGACTTTAAGTGGGCTGGAAATTTGCTAGAGATGGGCTGAAATGTGGAGCTGAGCTGCTGAAGTTCACGGGCTAGGCTGCTAAAAAGACCACTAGCCTAAGCTGCCACTTGAATGGGCAGAGCTGAGGAATGAATTCTGGACTTGGGCCACGTGAGAAAGCAGCAAAGAGCTGCTGCTAGGCTAGCTTCTTAGGCTCGTGGGTCGAGCAACCCGAAGCAGCGAGGGAGGAGGAACTTCGATGTTGGCGCACGAAGGGAGAAGCACACAGTTGGGACGTTGTTGCCGTGGCGTTGAAGACGCATGGCTGAGAGGGGCTGCTTCGGAGTCAACGATTGGGTAGGCTTCAGCCGGGTTGTTGACTCATGCGTGGCAGAAAAAGGCAGCTCGGTGGAGAAGCTTTGCTGGGTGAAGAATTGGTGTAACTGCAGATTGATTCAATGGAGTTGTCTCGGTCAACCTTGGTTGAGAGAAAAGCTGGGTGTTGACCGGAACGTGGTAGCAATTGGTGCAGAGGTCAAGCATGAAGATGGACAATCAACAGAAAGAGCTGGCGTTGAGAAGTTCGGTGAGGTGAGGGCGGAGATTCGGATGAAATAAAAATGAAAGCAGGGTAGCGGATTTCGGTTCTAAGGACAGAGAAGGCCAACGCACTAAGGAAAAAGGAGGCCTCAAGCGTGCTCAAGAAGATTGAGCAAAAGAAGGGGTAAAGTCAAGCCAAAATATCTCTTGCATTGATTGCATGTCCCCTCCTAATTCTTTCCAACAATATAAGTCCGTAAATCAATCCAAATGAAGCCAAATTTGAAGCCCCTTCCATGGTTCCGAATTTCACTCAATTAGTTTCAATTTCCTTACTCGATTCCCCAAATCGATGTCCAAATTTTTCAAATCGAGGTCCAATTTCGATGAAGAAAAATCCTGTACAATTTTTGCAAGTCCCCAACACTCAAAGACTTGCCTTGGAAGTCCAAATTTCCTTCGACTTAGCCCATTCGAATTTCTGTTATTTTTCCGCACGTTCGAATCGATTTTCCGTAAAAATCTCGGAATCTCCTAAAATAGATCATGACACAACAAAACTTTCAATTTCTAAAATTGGATTCAAATCCGGGATTAATTTCAATCCGACACGATTTTAGCGTGACCTAGTCTACCAGATAACTTTTAGGAATTTTTAGTGCAATTGACCCATGATCGATTTATCTCGAGTCACAATGTACATCTTCGACCTATTGGCGGCTCTTAGTTGTCGTGAAAATCTCAAGATTTCAATTACGGGCACAGGGTATCAAAACGATAGAAAAATCGGTTTAATGCCGATTGATGAGTATCTGCAATATGGGGGAATCACCCACACTCTAATCACCTATGTCAGTCAAATCGACCTATTTCCAGTCCCTGATAGATTTTCAACTGTGCCGTAATGACACTTGCAGACTAGCACGGTCGAGCAGTCGATTCTTGATCGAATTCTCAAATTTGTTGCGTTAAAATCCCTTAACGGTTTTCCCTAGATAATCTAGTTATCTCGTGAGTGATCAACTCAGAGAATAACACTATTGGCATGTCAACGAAAGGCCCGATTTATTTAATCGAAAATGAAATCTGAAAATTCAAGCCGTCACACTTAGTAATCCAATAGCCAAA
The DNA here is from genome assembly GCF_016545825.1 of Eucalyptus grandis. Classification (NCBI taxonomy): domain Eukaryota; kingdom Viridiplantae; phylum Streptophyta; class Magnoliopsida; order Myrtales; family Myrtaceae; genus Eucalyptus; species Eucalyptus grandis. The sequence goes on from NC_052613.1 coordinate 3,103,507, forward strand.
CCCTAGATGGTTCGCCCAAGGTTAGGTCGTGACAGTGAGGATGTGTGATTGACGCACACCGCCACCCACCAGCACATGGCCATGCATGAAGGCACGTGTGGCCTCCCCTGGCGGCACATCGGCCACAATTTTGCTCGTCTTGATGAGCCTGTTCCCTTTATGTGATCAAAATTTATTTATGCTACACAAAAATTCATGAAGAAAGGCAAAATTCATAAGTTTGAGTTCTACATTATGGCTGCTCTAATACACATGTCAATCGTAAAAGCACAACCTAATATCCCCATAACTAGAACCAAGAACACATATGTAATCAAGTAGAAAGATTTACATACATGGTTTGGAATCCATCGTTTTTTATGTGGAACCACGATGGTCCAAAGCTCAAATGCTTCTCCTCTATTACTCTCTATATCATTGGCTTATGAGATGGCCCCTCACCCTTAGCACTTAGTAAACACTCTTTATGTGAGAATAAGTGTGTGTATTAGGATTAAAGGAGAGATTTGAGCACTATTAATGAAGTTTTTAGCCAGGCTCTCTTATTACGAGCCGAACTCAACTTGAACAACACTAGACAGTCTCATGTTAGACTAATCAAGAAACCTCTATCTCATATTATCAAATCAATAATGTAAAATAGTAAATTACAATATCAATTAATGTAACCCACTTTAGAAAAATTCTTACATCCTAGCCTCTTGAATTCGCTTGTATATAATCTTGAGCTAAGTATATAAACCATCTTGTTCATAACTTTTTGGAGTCTGATTTTGTTGACAAAGCAAAGATACCATTTTTTTAAAGCAAATTTGCTGGTTTAGTGTTCTATTCTTGCATAAGAGCTTATTAAAAATTTCTCTCGTAGTTGCTCGATTAGCCCCCAAAGGCCTATATTTTTTTATCCTTTCAACCATGGATGTTGAACTATAATTTGTTCATGATGGGTTTTTATAAAATAAGATGGGCTAAGCCAGGTCCGTCCACCCATGTTAGGCCAAACCTGACCCATAAGAGAATGGCTTATAAGAGAGAAAATGTAGTTATTTTTAAGTCAAAATCAACTACGGTATAAAAAGAAAAAAAAATAGGAATGTTAAAAATATGAGAACAGTACGTATGTTCTTCCTCTTTTGACAAAAATGAATTCTCTCAAGAGAGCAAAACTCCAAGGCTTCGATCGATCCCTCTCGGATTGCAACAAGTATTTAATCTATTGTAAATAAGGTATGTCCATATTGATGATGTGCCTTTCAATCAATGTTACATGTATCATCGGGCCCATTTCCGCATGTGTTTTCAGTATTTGATCATTCAAGTATCTATTCGTTTTTACGTATCCATTTCTGTCATTTGTGTCAAAGTGTAGTGCTATTGTTTCCAAATCATAGTTGTTGTTTGTAAGTTTTATGGTCAAAATTCAAGAAACGAGGCTGACAAACATTTGGCGGCGAAAATCTTGATACCTGACGCACTATTTGCCCCACTTTTGATTTGGGCAAAAGAACCCTTCAAGTGCCAAAAGTTGGCACAAAGGGACACTTAAGTGCCAAAACTTATGAAAGTACCACTTTTTATTAAAAAAAAAAAAAAGGGGACACTTGAGTGCCACATCCAGCGAACCTCGCCAGAAATCCTACGTGAACAAACCACACACATAAAACGACGTCGTTTTAGTATAATTCGAATTTTAATATAAATTAAATTTTAAATAATTAATTAATTAATTGATTAATTTAATTAAAAATGGGGGAAGGGGGAGGGAGGCAGCCGGTGGTGAGAGCCGAAGGTGGGGGAGTGTCAACAAGGACCACCAAGCCCTAGGCGGGGGCGGCGGCCCTAGCCAAGCGGCGGCAAGGGCTTGCATGCCCCGGCGATGGCCCCCAAAGTGAGCGATGACCCTCCCCCAGATCCGACGAGGGTTGCCGACCCTCACCGCCAATCGGCTGGGGCCGCCAGCCCCGACTAGCGCTCGGCAGCCCCGGTTGACACTCCCTTACCTTCCCGCCTTTCCGGCGATAGAGGGAGGGCGGCGGCGACGGCAAGAGCTAAGCCCTTAGCCGCCGGCTGCCTCCCTCCCCTCTTCCCCCCCGGGGTCTTTTTAATTAATTAATTATTTAAAATTAATTTAATTTAATTGTTATATTAAATTTTGAATTATACCAAAATGACGTCATATTGACATTGTTTAACCACATCAGCATGCAAAACGATGTCGTTTTACGCGCAACTCACCAAAAAATTGCCATGACGATGTTTTGGCCGGAATTTCTCACTAATGGCACTTAAGTGATCCATTTTGCTCCAATTTTGGCACTTAAGTGTCACTTTCGTAACTTTTAACACTTAAATGTCCCTTTGTGCCAACTTCTGGCACTCCAGGGGTCTAGGTGTCTTTGATTTTCCATACATCAAAATTTGTTTTTGAAAATGCAAGGCTGTAATTCTCATCAAGACAAGAAAAACAAGTGGTGGCACATCACTAGAGATGGCCGAACATGCCACCATGCGCAGCTTGAAGATTCGAGTGTCATCAACTCACGCGGGGCACGTGCCGAGGAAGTTACCCCAAATGCATGCACTACATACGTGTGCGCAACCCATGTGCAGCTAACATCATCATGACATTAGCCAACAGTTGCTCGTGCGTGTGCGAGGCATGTGCAGCTAACATCATAATGACATCAACTAGCGGTCAGTTCGGTCAGTCCAACTCGACTTGGTTGGACCCTACCCATTGACACGTTGACCTGACCCGGTCATCCATTGATCGTTGATTGTTGACTCGAAAAAAAATGTGTTTTTCAATCATATTCACTATGGATTATGTGTAATCTATTTTTTTTTTTTGTGTTTGTTGCAAGAGCAATGCCTCCCCGTCACATGCAAACACCTATTCACGCATTGTCGAAAGGACAAAATGCAAGACTTGCAAGGATGATAGTTGAGTTGGCTAATTATCGATGGGAAGTAGTGTTGAGATGGTGCTATCTCTGATTAACACTCTTCCATCTAAATGGCAAGTAGTGTTGAATTGCCTATAGGAGGTCAATGTAGTTTCGGATTATAGGAAGCTTGCAATGGCTTTTTGAAGGAATACTATAAGATCGAGGTCATGAATACTTCGACCTTAGGAATGAGTACAAGCCGGCAGGGATTAAATGTGCGAGGGAGAAACCCTAGGGGATTTCCATCCGTCTTTCCTTGGTTGCAAAAGAGGGTACTTAAGTTTACTGAGTTCTTTAATAAGTCTTTCCTTGTTCATAGGTTAACTTGGCATTAGTTGATTTTGTATTTATTTAGGATGTTTATGGATATCTTTTGTAGAAAATTTCTTCCATGTTGATGTTGTTGTCACATAATGTATAAATTACATTATGTAAAAATGTGTTTTTTAGTTAATGGATGTTCAATGTCAATTCCATTCCTTATGTTATTAGTAATTCTTGTGGGTAGTTCATAGAAGTTTCAGTAGTTTCAAAAACTTATTTTGCATAAATGATTATATTAATGACAATTTCAATTTAGGATTTCAAATGATAATTGGAAACAATAGTGACTTTTTGATTCTGAAACCTTATTTGAAGTTATTCATTAATATGAATAGTTTATGAAAAATAGATGCATAAATTATTGGTATTAATAAATCCTGCATGTGTGCTTGATGTATTCAGATCTAATGGCTTCGGCAACTAAGAGTATGGTTGCTGAATTGAACAAAGGAGAAAAGCTAAATGGTGATAATTATGAAATATGGCATATGAAAATTCAATATATGCTGGAAGAGCAAGAAGCACTAGAAGCTCTTAACTTGGTTATTTAAGAGCCTAAAGATGGAAACATTGCACAATACAAAAGAGATAATGATGCATTTAATGCATGGAAAAGAAAAAACTCACTTGCTCGTATCACGTTACTAAATAGCATGAAAAATGATGTAATGCCAGAGTTCAGGCGTTTTGAGAATGCTAAAGAGATGTAAGAAGCATTAGGAGCGAGATTTGGTCAGACATTGGTGACCAAGCAAAGACAACTCACTATAAGATTTGACTCATGCTAGAAGTCTCATGGTCAGACCATGAAACAATACTTGAGAAAGATATTAAACATGATTAATGAGTTAAAAGATGGTGTCCACATTCTAACTAAAAAGCAGCAGGTGCAAGCAGTGATCCCTTCCTTGCCTCAAAGTTGAGAGCATATGAAAGTCCACCTAGCCTACAACGAGAACATCAAAACTTTCAAGGATGCAGTATGCCACCTTGAGCTAGAAGAGGACTGTCTCCAAGTGACTAAGTCGGAAACTAATATTTATTATGTTGGTTCAAGCTCACAAAGGGGTTCAAGCTCCAATCACAAGCATCCTAATTTGTTCAAAAAGTTGAAAGGCAAGCAAGCAAGCTCTTCAGGGAAGAAACCAAGAGTTGACCAACATGAGAGAAAAAAGCGTCATCACGTGAAGAGAATGTCAAGGGTGAAGTATTACAACTGTGGCAAAAATTGTCACTATATTCGCGACTATGGCGAGCCAAAGAAGGTAAACATCCCTTGTATTCTTAAGATATTTGGTTATGTATCAAGTTCTGTATTTTTAACTGAATCTAATCCTTTACGGATTGTATAATAGACCTTGTAGCAAATGATAGAGAATTCTTGGTGGAATTCCAACAAATACCAATTGGAACAAAATGAATCTATGTAGAGAACAACTCGAAAGTTAAAGTTAAAGTGATTAGCACCTGCTAGTTAGTTATACGTGGTGAATGCACTTTATTCTTACATGATATACTACATGCTTCGAAAATTCGTTGAAATGTATTGGTGTTAGTATTGGTTAAACTTGGTTTCAATTTGAACTTCCATAAAAATGGCATGGATTTATATTTAAATACAAATTGTGACGTCCTTAAATTTGCAATTATGTTTTCAATTTAATAAATTGGGCCTTTAATCGACTTACCTATAGTACTATTCTCAGAGCTAATCACTCCTGAGATAACTAGACTATCAGGGGAAGTCATTAAGAAATTTTAACGTATTAGACTTGGAAATTCGACCAGGAATCGATTACTTGACCATGCTCATCTGTAGAGATCATTACGGCACAGTAAAGCTCGATTAGAAATCAAAGATAGGTCGGTTCAACGAAGATGTGTGGTTAAACGTGAGTGATTCCACTAAATTGAGAAATTCTCGTTGATTAGCAATAGACTGATTTTTCTGTCATTTTGGCACCCTATGTCCATATTTGAATCTTTGAGATTTTCACGACAACTGAAAGTCGCCAATATGTCGAAGAGGTTCATTAGTCATTTGAAAGCTATCCATGGGTCATTTGCACTAAAAATTTCTGAAAGCTATCCAGTAGCCTAGGTCACGCTAAAATCGCCTCAGATTGAAATTAACCGCGAATTTGAATTCGATTTCAAAAATTAAAAATTATGTTATATCACGAGTCATTTTAGGAATGTCGACTTAGTCTCCAAAGATTTTTCTGCAAACCGAGGTTTGGCGGAAAAAGTCGAGATATGGCCGTTTTCGACTGGAAAATGCAGACAACCGTTTTTTATCGCGAAATTGATATGCAAGTGGGATCTATTGGTGAGGAAAATGCCAATTTGATCGAGAATATGATGATTGAATTTATAGAGGCCGATTCAAGTTGAATCAAGTGAGAATTTAATCCAAATTGAGCCAAATGTTGTGCAAACTCATATGTCCCCCTTGCCCACAACAATTGGACCATCTCAAGGCTTCTAGAAGGGAGTTGGCCGCTGGAAAATGGGCAAAGGAAGACAGCTTGGTGGTGGGACCAAAGCAAGGGAACCAAAGAGGATAATAGTGACCATGGTGGCCCCCTCCTTATAGCAACCGGTTCCCCCTCTCCTTCTTCCCGATTTCCGTCAACCCCTCCCCCTTTGGCGGCTCCTTGAAACTTGTAGCAAGCCCAAGAACCAAACCAGCAAGCCACCGAAGCAGCCCAACCACCCGTCCGACCAACGCACGCCACCACTCGCACTGCTCGCCCTCTCGTGTGTGCCCAAGCCATCCACCTACACCGCATGCCAATTCCGCCTCATGTTCGTGCCCAGCAAGTCGTCGAGCTCCACTAGAGCCCGTGCAAGCCTCCTTCACCGTCGTCAAGCACCGCCACAGCCTGCCTGGACCCGTGACCAGTCTCGCCACTTGTTTCAGCCTCAACCAACCACCGGAGCATCTCCTTCAGCCACAGAGCATAACCGAACCATGTGGGTCTCCAAGCCTTTATTTGGCCTGATTTTGTGGCTTTCCCGACCCCGCTTGGCGGTCCCGCTTTGAAGTTTCTCGACCCTCACCGCGTTCTCGTCGTTTTGATCCGAGTAGATCTTTAATCAAGTGAGTTTAACTCACTAACCATTTCTTACTAAGTTAATAACGCTTAAGGGTTGATTAGTTTAGACTAAGTATGGATTAGGTGGGTAGTTAAAATAGATTAGCAATTTAATTAACTGTTATTGCATGTTAGGTGATTAGAGTAGTGTAATTAGAGCCTAGATAAGCTCTAGTATTTATCTAAAGTGGTTCATAAATTTTTTGAACCCATCTCGGCTTTTAATTAGGCTTTACGGGCCTAAATCCTATTTATTTACATTTATTAGTTATTTTCCGTAATTATTTAATTAATTAATTATTATTTTCTGAAAATTAGACCGAAATAGCCGGTGACCAGAATTTTATGTTAATTGCAATGGTGTGGTTGGTTTATTTAATCGACTATTATTTTATGCAATTGAGAGTGATTTGCAATTTTGGGGTATTTATCTCAAAATTTATTAATTTTGATAATTAATTAGAAAATCACCGAGTGTCGGTTTACAGTGCCAAAAATGTTTTTAGCAATTATAAAATTAGTGAGATTTATAAAGTAAGAATATTATATTTTTGGCTGAGGCCGACCGTGTACCTACACACGATTATTTTTATCGGATATCTTTAACCCGAGGAAAATAGGCCAAAGTATTATGTTAATTGAGGAAATTACTTGTGAAGTACAATGTTGTTGGCTGTGGGTGAATAATCGTGTGATGGTTTATAGTCGTAATAAGATGAGTATTGAATGATAAAGTTACGTATGTTGTGCGTGTTGATATGGGTTGGGTTAAGATAACTACCGAAGTATGACTGTGCCTATTGGGCCGTAATTAACTACCAAAGTATGGCTGTGCCCATTAGGCCGTAATTTACGCTGAACATTTAGTAGGCCATGCCCATTAGGCCGTAATTAATAATTGGAGTGAGTAATTGAAGTGACCGTGTGATGGTATTGATGACATGAAATCAACTAGGTCGATTGATCGATGAGTCGATCTGGTATGATGATTTTATATGACATCCTGATTTTCGAGTCTGATTTCGATGAAACGAGTTGGGCTTTTCATCGACGTGTCTATAGCCTTTTTCTCTGAGTTGGTCACTCACGAGTTAACTAGCCTATTAGGTAAAGTCATTAAGGAATCTAAATACAATAAACATGAGAATTCAACCAGGAATCGACTGCTCGACCGTGCTAATCTGTAAGGGTCATTATGGCACCGTCAAAATGGATCAGAGACCGGAGATAGGTCGATTCGATAAAGATATGTGATTAGTGCGTGGGTGATTCCACCTAATTGCAAAATTTCTATCAAACGGCACTAGACCGATTTTTTTGTCATTTTAGTATCGGTGCCCGTATTTGAAATCTTGAGATTTTCACGACAACCGAGATCGTCAATGTGTCGAAGATGTACATTGTGGCTCGAAAATAATCAACCACGGATCAATCGCATTAAAAATTCCTAAAAGCTACCTGGTAGATTGGGACGCACTAAAATCACGTCGAATTGAAATTAACCGTGAAATTGAGCTCAATTTCAGAAATTGAAAATTCGGTCGTGTTACGATTCATTTTAGGAACGTCGACTCACTTTCCGAAAAAATTTCGGAGATTCCGGATTTTTTACAGAAAATTGATTCGGAAAACGAACGGAAATTCGTTTAGCTCGTTTGAAGGAGATTTTGACTTCTAAGTCGAGCTACTGGGTGATGGGAATTTGTGGAAGTGTGTGGGATTTTTCTTCGACGAAATTGGACTTCGAAATTGAGAATTTGATGATGAAATTGAATTCTAAGATCAGTGAAATTCGGAGCTATGGTTTGAGGGCTGATTTTTGGCATCAATTTAGCTAATTCTTGGATTATGTTGGTTAGAAAGAATTAGGGGGGTGACAAGTATTTAATGGAGGAGATAAGCATGTTGACTTCTTTTCCCCCAAGCCAACTGCTCTCCACGAACGCAGCTTCTCTTTCATTTTCCACGAAGCCGCTCCCTCCACGTCACCAAGACCGCTGCCTCGATCTCCTTCATGCGCCTCCATCGACTCTCTCTTTCATCCAGTTTGTTGAACACACTTCTGCCGAAGCACCGCCTTGCCGCTCCATCTTGCCCCTGCAGCTGCTCCACGACCTACGTTTGTCTCCCATCATTTCCTTTAGTTTGTTGCAGCATCATCCCTATCATCCCATCATCATCCCCCATCTTCATCTCTCCATCACCCTCCACCGAAATCCTTTCCCTCCACTCATGCTCACCCACTTTCAATCAACAAACACCATTCGGTTGACTCCCCCCGCAGCAACACGCGTCCAAGCCGTCCATCTCCACCATCAGCTTCTCATTTTGGCCGCAATTTCTTTGCGTGGTCAGCCCTCGCCGTGAAGCCCCCATCTTTGATCGCTTCTGTTTCATTGTTCTATCCAACAATAATCGAAGTAGCCCAACCCACTGATCCATCCTCCACGTTGTAGCAGGCCCGCACGACCAACCCACTTGAAGCCACTTCAGCCTTTCGAAACTCAGGACCGAAACCAGCAGTTTCTATGCCGGGTTTCTCAGCTCGAGCAACAAGTTCCGTGGCTATTTCCAACCGATCTAAGCTTCCTTCGGCCTCACCGTGAGCCCAGATCTTGGCTGCCGTCGTCGTGAGCCGATTTTCGTGCTTAACCGGTGAGTTGTGTTCTAATCATTAATTAATGGGTTAATGACACTTAGAGGTGTGTTAGTTAGCTAATTAGTGAATTAATTAGGTTAATTAGGCTTAGGATGGCTTAGTTAGATTAAGTATATAGTTAGTATTTAGTTAGTGTAATTAGTTTAGTTAGGTGGATTAGTTGGGAATTAGTTAGTTTATTTAGTTAGTGTATTTAGATTAAATTAAATAGGATGGTTAGATTTAATTGTGAGTTAGATTATTTAGTTTAGTTAATTTAGGTAAATTTAATTAAATGCTTTAAATTTTTTATTTTGTAATTTATTTAATTTCTGGTAATTTATTTAATTATTAATTATTTTCCGGAACTTAGGCGGGATAGCCGATGACCAGAATTTCGTCGATTGCAATGGTGTGTTCAATTTATGCAATTGGATGTTAATTTGTGCAAATTGAGTGCTGATTAGAATTTTGAGTATTTAATTCCAAAATTTGTGAAATTCATTATTTATTCAGAAAATCCCGGGTGTTGGGTTTTAACACCAAAAAAATGTTTTATATATTATATAAACCAATGGGATTTTAAATTGGAGAATATCAATTTTTCTAGTTGAATTGACCGTATACCCACACACGACTATTTTACCGTGTATTTCTAATACGAAGAAAATATACCAAATTCACTATTTTAATTGAGACATTTGAGTGCAATGCACAGTGTCCTGGGCCGAGATTAATTGGTCGTGTGTTAGTTAAGAAAAACCGTCTTGGGCTGTTAAGCCAAACGTTACCCATTCATTGGGACTCGGGTCGCAGTAGATTTTGGACCTATGCCCCTTCGGGGAAGCCGTCTAATTGAGAGACGTTGCCATGCTCAAAGGAGGTGAGACGATGCCTGGCAATACTAGAAGACCGCTAAATTTAGAGTTAGCCGTACCCTTAAGGGGTGTAGTTAACAATTGGAATGCATGATTGTTGAGTTTGATGCACCCGATTATGAGACCAAAACTGTGTGACATGGAATGGGATGTGTCATAACGGTTTGGCCTTATAATCAGGACCCCAGTGATTAATTGAATTGATGAGGTATTCCAGTTGTTATGTGCATTGATTATATGCATTGCGATATGAACTGTACTGACGTGCAAGAAGGAAACTGAAGCGAGGTAAGTCCTCTATGCCAATTGAGTGGTTGTGTGGTTATGACACTTCCATGTGTATTTCCCTCCTAATTGAGGCTTAGATCGTGAACTCACTGAGATTTATATCTCACCCTGTCGTGGGCTTAAAATTTTCAGGGCCGTAGAGGGAGGACTTGGAGCTGAGCTAAGATGACCTTAAAAGTAGGTCAAATAGGATAGCCTCTTTTTGAGAACTAGTCTTTTGGTTATAGACTTGTGTAAAAGACTCGGTATGTTTATAAAAGTGTGGTTTGTTTATGAGATGTCCTACTTTTCTATCCCGAGATAATTACTGTCAAGAGATTTGTTATTTGCTTCCGCATGTGCAATAAAATAAAAGAGTCGGTGACTCGTCCTAGGAAGTCGCATAGTTTTTATCGACCAGAGAGGGATGGGCATGCGCTCGAGGATCAGGGCGTGACATTTTACTTGTTGATGTGATTCGATGAAATGTACTGACTTGCAGGAAGGATCTGAGGCAAAGGTAAGTCCTTTGATTCGTGCTTATGCTTAGGCAGCCCTTGGGGCGTAATTTTCTTCCTAATCGGGTTTTAAGGGGTTGAACTTGCTAAGATGTCGTCTCACCCCATTGTGGGATAACAATTTCAAGTCCTTAGATGGCCGTTCCTCCCATTCGTTTTGGTCAACCGAAGAAGATCATAGAACAGGTACTCTATGTTCCGATTCATGGGCACCCTAGGGGTCTAGTCTATGAGCTCATGAAGTCTGTGGTCTGGGTTGATGAGGCTCTACGCCATAAGGTACCTCATCGATACAAATCATGATACCGTAGTGAACGGCATGGACAGAGAGAGGGTCCTATATAGGAATCCGAGGTGCCTGTGTATGTGTTGGAGGTTGCTTTTGGGAAAGGCACGGTAGATCCCCCTGAAGGTTCAATGGTAGACCCGGTGGACTTGGATCTTGTAGACTCAAGAACTCCGGTGTTCTCGGAGGAAGGCTCCAATGTTAGTGATGATGTGGAGCAGGAGGAAGATTAGTAGTTGTTTACAAACCCCTCAGTTTTGTAGACTTGGCATGTACATATATATATATATATATATATATATATATATATTCTTGGTTTGTGTATGACTTGATATGATAGGTATATATAAGTGTGTTGTTGGTTTTCAAAATTTATGGCTATCCTATCCCATCTTGTTGTTGTTTGGGGAAATTATTTATTTGCTTCCGCATGTGCATAATAAAATGAATGGATCGGCGATACGTCCTGGGACGTCGCTATTTAATTGATCATGGAGGGATGGGTACATGCCCGGAGAATCGAGGTGTGACACAAATTACTATGGTTGTGATTATTTTTTAGATAGTTTGATTGTGTTGGATATTGACTATAGTAATGTTAATGTTTGTTATTCTATTTTCACGTCTTCTAATAAAAACGATGATGATGTGAATATATGGCATGCTAAACTTAATCATATTGGCAATAACGAATTAATAGACCAGTCAAAGAAGGCTTATTGGACAATATTGAAAAATTCAATTTGCCTATATGCGGGCATTGCCCAATAGGGAAAACGACAAGAAAACTGAATTTCATTAGCATTTAATCCATTCTAATACCTATAGTCCAATGAATGTGAGGACAAGGCATATAGTTGTTTATTTCATCACGTTGATAGATGATTATATTTAATCCGGACATATCTATTTCATTTCTCCTAAATCTGAGACATTAAGTTGTTTCAAGAAATTTATGAGTTTGGTAGAAAATCAACTAGATAAAAGAGATATATTAACAAATTCAATGACTATAACAAAATTTTTATTATATTTTTGCACTAAGATGTATATATGCAAAAAAGAGATATATTAACAAATTCAATGACTTTGGTGATTAATAAAAAAAAATTTTTATATATATATTTTTGCACTAAGATGTATATATAAAAGAGATATATTAACAAAAAGAAATAGTAATTTCATTATAATAAACACCATTACATATGCATCAAAGAAATAAATAGGTTTTCATTGAAAATTACAAACATCCTCAAGTATTCACTAAACTCATTGCTATTTGATCACGTATATGCGCCATGTCAGAAAATAAATTGTCATTTGAAGTACCGGCCCCCTCATTTGTATTGTGAAGGTCAACTGAATATCCATAACCGGGATCCAAATCTGCTCTTCCAAAGTGTCTATCATTGACATCATTTTGTCGTATATAATTATGCAAAGTCATTGCTGCTATAACAATTTTTACTTGCTTTTCAAAGGGGAAACTTGGCATATACTTTAGGATCTTCCACTTCTTCTTCAACACACCAAAAGCTCGCTCAATTTCCGATCACATCAATGAATGAGCACGATTGAATACCTCTCAATAGCCTGTAGGGGCAGGACCTTGTTGAAATTCTGGCAAATGATATCTAACTTCTTTGTATAGTCCCAAATAACCCATCGAATTTGGATATCCAGCATCTACTAAATAATATTTACCTGCATAAATATAATATAAATTTGATCAACATATACCATATTTATACATATTAATGTACAAAAATCATTAATTAACAAACCTGGAGGAGAATGAGAAAATTGCATATCATGTCTCCCTAAAGCTTCATTGGAAAATACGAGTATCGTGGGCTTGGCCCTCCCAACCAGCCCAAATATAAGTGAATTCCATATTAAAATTACACACCGCTAAGACATTTTGAGTCGATGTACCTTTTCGACCAATAAAATGAATTTGATCTTTTACAGGTATCACCACCGGGATATGAGTGCCATCAATAGCTCCAATACAATCCTAAAATAAAAAAACAAATTTTATTATATAATCAAAATTTACATTTAGTTCTTTCTTTCTATTGAATAATCAAAACATACCTTAAAATATGGATAAAATCTTCGATTATTTTTTATCTTCTCCGGAACATCCCTAAATTGCCAATCAGCTGGTTGGATCAAATCTTTTCCCATGTCACATATTTTGTCTAATACTAAGCCAAAGTACCTGCTTATAGTTTCCCCAGAGCGTTGAAAACACTCTTGTGTTAACCTGTTACCTATGCCATGTCCTAAAATATGAAGAAATATTCCAAGCATTTCTCTAACATCAATATTCCTAGTTCCTTTAAGACCATAGCGTGTTACTAAATCATGCATTAAATTATTAAATACAATCTTATACATTCTAAACATTTGATAACACCTTATCGGATTAGTATCTTCGCCCATCAACTCATCTAACCATGCAGATCCTGTATACGAAGATGTTCTACAAGGTTTTTTGTGGTTGTATATTGCTTGATAAGCGATTGCAGCTTGAGTAATTTCCACAAGTTGATTGAATTCCTCATCCTCGTTTTCATTGATTTCTCTTTCAGGAGAATTGTCCATATCTGTTTAAAGTAGCAAAATAGTAAGAAAAATTATGAATAATCATCCATCAATGGAACAATTATTTTTCATAATAAATATTCAAATTCCACCAAATCGAAATAACATAAACTGAAAAACGTGTCTCACATTAAAACATAATCAAAAGAAGAGTTCACAAGTAGTGCAAATTAGCAACTAAAAATAAATCTCACATTACAACGTAGATTAATATGAAAGAGCTCAAAGAAGTAAGTAGCATCCTAGTGGCGACTATTATACTCTTCCAACTTATACTTCAGCCACTCAACTTTCTCTTCATCTTCATCCAAGTTCATAAAAATCTGCCTATTGTCTTTCTTTTCAGCAAAATGAGAGAGTGCAAAAAAAAAAAAAAAAAAAACAGCTTTATGTCTTGCTTAATCTCAGGTATGGCTTTCAATGTTTGCACAATTTCTTTGTAAGGATCAAACTCCCTTACAACTGATGTTGCATTGCTCCTACTTTCAACAGTTGAACAAAGTCTGTCGATTTGTGATGCTAACTTATCAGGTCCGCTCAATTTTTTTCCTCTCTTTCCTCGAGCTTGCTTCGTCGAACTTTCAACCGTTCTTTTTTGGCTCTTACTTTGACTTGGTTGAGCATTTTCTTCACCTACATCACCCTCTAAAAGTATCATCAGTAGATCCTACACAATCACCAATATCAGCTTGTGTGGTCTCAACATTCTCATTATTGCATAAACCTTGTGCAGGATTCCAGGTAACACTTCCAGTGGCAACTGTACCCTGGAACATTTGATCCAACAAAGCTTCAATATCTAGATGTATACCTTTCGTTCGAAAGACTCTAAGCTTAGGATTGGCCTGTTATAATAAAATATTTTTATGAGTTATATTATAAAAGACAAATTTACAAAAAGTAATATAAGATTAGATAAACACCTGAATTTTTCTCTCCCACCATTCGTCACTTGCATCAATGGTTTTCTTCCTTGGATCCCATCCTAGTCCCGTTTCCTTTTGAACCAATTGCTTCCATTTTTTCCATTCTTCCTTTAAATTATCCCACTTACTTTTCATTTTATTTTTATCATACTTTTTTCCCCTCAGCTCCTCAAACTTGTTAATTATATCCGTCCATCCATCCCTTTTGTTGCTCGCAGGACGATTGCCTTTTTCAATTTGTTCAATGCATAATCGACAAAAAGTTTCTATATCTTTAGGGCTCCAATACGCTTTTTCCTTTGATGAACTTGCCATCTTTCAATAAAATGAATACAAACATATTTGAAAAATGAAAAGAGATGATGTTAACTATGAACACAAAGCAAAGGACACTACAAATAAATTAAAAATGCATTTCATATGAACCCATGAAAGAGCACACCAAGCTGGATATGTACGTGGGGAAAAAGAATAGAAATATAAGAAATAGAAGTGAAAGAAGACAATCGACGCCTTTTGAGCGAAGAGAGAGGCGAGCACTTCGGTTGTGAACGAAAATTCAGCAATGTGGGAATGGGTACCACCTGAATTTTAGGTAGAAGTAGGTCACTTAAATACAATAAATTACAAAATACAACGTATTCTCATATAACTTGAACAATTAAAACCTAGAAACTATTTAACAAATAACTCTCTCTCTCTCTCTCTCTCTCTCTCTCTCTCTCTCTCTCTCTCTCAACTCGCCCTCTTTGATTGCGGCTCACTGTTGCTTGTTCAAGCCTCGCAACTCTCCTTCATTCTCAACTCGCCCTTACTTAAACTATCATTAAGTGGTTAACCATATTGTTTGTTATGTTTTCAGGTGGTTAGAATTTGGAGCAATAATCTTGTGGTATGAAGAATGAAGTTTTATAATTTGTCTTATGTAGTGTTTTGAACTTTTTACCATTAATACTAACAAGGCCATCTTATGGATTGTTGCTTTTGGACTATAAGGGATTTCTATTGTTCAATTTTTACTTTGGACTATCATTTAACTAAAAAAATGAAACAGAAAAAAGGAACAAGAGAAAAATAGGTGCTCGGGTTTGGAATCAGATGGGAGAAACATGATAGGTTTCAGGATCGGTTCTGGGGCAAATTAGATGGGTTCTAAGTGCCAAATATTGGGTACTAGTTATAATAAGATAGGTTTCAGGTCTGGAATTTATCTAACTTGATGCCGATCACCCCTTGTATAAAGTTCTAGTTAGTGATATATGTATTTTTTCATATCATAGGTCATAACAGAATGTGTTGTTGGCATTTTTTGCTTTAACAATGTCTTTACTTGACGTCATTAGTTTACTAGGTCATCCTACATTGTTGCTTAAAAGTCCCAATTTTCTGAGCCACCTTAAGGGAGTTCATTCTCATCTTTTTCCAAATATGTTAAAGGAAGTACATATTTCTGGAACCCTAGCAAGTAGATGTAGAAAGTGGAACTCCGCTTGTCATCTTCAAAATCGACTTTAACTACTCAGAATGAAATTCTGATATTTGACCAAAAGCTTAATCGACCAACACAAGAACCAAAAGACCAGACCTTGAGCACTTCAACAAACAGGACAACGGGGGCGTTTTCTATTGGATACAGCCATGCTCATCACATGAACAATAAAACCTGGATGAGGATGCAATCCAATTCGAGGAATGATAAAAGCCAAGCATACACAGGTTGCCCAATCTACTTCTAGTACCTTGCACTCTTCCATCTCAATTAAAAACTTCTTCCATCTCAATTAAAAACTTTGTATTACTTGAGCAGTAATATCCTCAATCAAGCACAACATCAAAAGTACCATTCATGAAATCACGATGCGCTTAAGAATCACAACCATAAAAGGCACAACTTCCATCATCAGCTACCATATCTAGGCATCATTGCCGTCCAACACCCATCCAAGATTTCGCAAAATATGATCACAACGTGGTTGGGCCAAACAATGACATTTAAGGAACTCAATAGACAAACCGGTATACACTGATAGAGGACAAAGAAGAGGGCTGGCAAAACACAACATGCAGAACATGTTCTCTCTCTACTCACGCAATCCTAACACGAAGGGAAAAACAAGCCACGGAGAGATCGAAAATACCTTGGAGAAAGGCGAAATCGAGAGGCTGTGATCCTTCCTAACCGGAGCTATGCTCAAATCCCTCAAGTCCGATTGAACATCCGCTTCGTTCTTCTCGTTATCTAACGGCAGCACAGATAGAGCACATGAGAAAATGCAAATCCCAACTTGACAACGGCGAATGAAGTCAAAAGCTTTGCTTGGAACCGATCTAACTTACGAGAGGAGGAGGCGGTGGGCGGCGAGACAACTTAAACCCAGCAAGTGTATGTGCTTAAGGAGATCGAGACTCAGCTTTACTTGGATCAAAATAGCGCGGATTAACAGGGATTCAAGAAAACGACCATCTAATCGCGAAGTTCTCTACCCGACTCAGAGACGGCGACAAGCGGGCCAGCTCGTGACAAATCGGGCTATGGTCTGCCGCCTTTTGGTGTCTTTGAAACAAGTAAAGAAACTCACCGGCGGCGCGGAGATTTGGGGAGCGAAAGATCGTGTGCTCAAGGGCGTCAGCCAGAGGTCATCGGAGAGGGTCCGGGCAAGGCCGATCCGCTAGAGAACTCCTTCTCGCTCTCGAGTCTCACTCTATCCACCACGCTCTCTCTCGCACTCAGACCTCTCTATTCCGTCCAGTCCCTGAGAAGTGAGAGAGAATGAACGCGACAGAAGAGACACCAAAGAGGTGAGCGGCAACAATAATAATCTAGGGTTTTCAAAAGGGTCAAACTTGGAATTTAATAAATTTGGTGAGGGCAACAAAGGAAAAATAATTTTTTTCTTTAATGAGCCCCCAGCATGCCGAGAATGCCGAGAAGCCCAAGGCACCCCCAAGGCAGCCTTGGGCTTTCAGCCTTCAAAATGTTGGCTTTGCCATTAAGATACTTGAAACGTTTTTTCCCAAACACTTTATTTTGGCCCAAGGGGCTTTTGGTGGGCAAAGCTCCTTCCAAAGCTGATTCCAAACGGACCCTCTGATTAGCCACACCATCGGAAAAGAAGATGAACAGTAACATGAGGCATTTCGAGAATGCTGAAAGCCCAAGGCAGCCTAGGACTTGCCTTGGGCTTTCAACCTTGCAAATGTCAGCTTTGCCTCAATGCCCCTTGGAAAGTAGTTCCCAAACACCTTCCTAAGCTGCCTTGGGCTTTCAGCATTCTCGGAATGCCTCATGTTACTATTCATGTCTAATGTTCATCTTCTTTCCCGATGGTGTAGCTAATCAGAGACAAGCTTAAGAGGCTAGCGAGGTCACGGCTGAGGTTGGCGAGGTTACGGCAAGCGTCACCGGCCAGTCGCGCAACCCGGCGAGTCACGACGACCGCTCGCGAGTCGCGTCACCACGACCCAGCTTTGGGTTGCACGACCTAAGGCGCGACCTAGATTTGGGTCGCCGGAGGTTGCACGACCCAGATCTAGGTCGCCGAAGGTTGCGCGACCTCCGACGACCAGATTTGGTCATGCCGAGGTCGCGCAACCTCCGACGACCAGATCTGGTCGTACCGAGGTCGCGCAACCTCAGACGCGACCTCCAACAACCAAATCTGGTCGCGCCAAGGTCGCGCGACCTCAGGAACGACCTAGATCCAGTCACCGCGAGGTTGTGCGACCTCCGACGACCAAATCTAGTCATGGCGAGGTCTCGTGACCTCAGGCGCGACCTAGATCCGATTGTTGTGAGGTCGTGCGACCTCTAGCGAAAGGCCTCCGAGGGTCGTCCGACCCCAGGCGACCCTCGCCGGAGGTTGCCCAACCCTAGGCAGCTCTCACTGGTCGTCTCTGAAGGCTACCTGAGGCTGCCTGCCTCGCCTGCGAACTCTTTTATTTTTTTATAATTTTTTTCTTTTTTTTATTAATCACCAAAGTCATTTGTAAATGTAATCTTTTCAAACACTATTTTACTCAAATGTACTTTATAATGGACTTTCAAAGTACAATTTACCAAACACAATTTGCATTTTGTAAAACCCCTTTAACCCAAAGGCATTTACATTTTCCCAAAAGCTTTTCCCAAAAGCCTTCCCAAACGCACCCTAGGTCTTGTCTTGGGCTTTCAGCCTTGCAAATGCCAGCTTTGCCTCAGTGCCCCTTGGAAAGTAGTTTCCAAACACTTTCATTTTAGCCCAAAGGTCTTTAGCCCCCCAAAGCCCCTTAGAAAGCAGTTCCCAAACGCACCCATAGTTAGGTACATGATAGTACATGCTAACTTACCTATCATCTTTTAGGATGATGCTTTATTATCTATTGCATATATACTTAATCACATGCCTTCCAGGTTAGTTACTTCTACTCAATATGAGCTATGGACAAGTAAAAAATCCGACTTAAATTTTCTTAAACCGTGAGGTTATGCTATCTATACTCAGAACTCTCTCCTAAGTATACGAAATTGGGTCTTAGAGGCAAGAAGAGTATTTTCATAAGATATTCAAAACACTTAAAAGGATATTGTTAATAGATGAGTAATAAAGTGAGAGTATAACCGAATTTGAATCACGGGGCGTCACATTCTTAAAGAATGAATTTCCTAAGAATGACAAAATAGATGAAGACTTCTCCTTATTTGAATCATTAGATCAAGATAATAAACTTAATAGAGTTCGTCCAATTAGAGCAATGTAAGAAGTAGGGAATAAAATTCAACTCAGTCTTAAGTACAATCACCTGATGAGACAATATCGTTATTATCTAATCCGAGTAAGAGTATAATGGAGAACAATGTGTAAAGTATACAATCTCCCATATAACGAATAAATTGCAAAAGTATTCCCTGTTAATGTTTTGACATTAAAGGGGAAAACTTCCATGATCATTCCACAAAATGAAAATGAGCCAAGGAATGTAAATGAGACTTTAAATTGCCCTAATAAGAAAAAATGGATCCATGCAATTGATGAGAAAATAGAGTTAATGAAGTCAAATTATGTTTGGGAATTGGTTGATTTTCCAAAATGAAACAAAGCCATTGGAAATAAGTGGATTCTCAAAAGAAAGTGTAAAGCTGATAGCTTAATAGAGAGATATAAGGCTCGCCTTACAATGAAAAAGTTTGATTAACGAGAATGAATTGATTATGAGGAAGCATTTTCTCTTGTAGTAAGACTAACTTCAATTCGCCTTATTTTGGTAATAATCGCTAGTGTGGATCTTAAACTACATCAAATGAATGTAAATATTGCTTTTCTCAATAGAGAATTAGAAGAAGAAATTTACATGGAACAATCCATTAGTTTCACTTCAAAAGGCCAAGAACAAAATGTCGACTTTTAAGATCAATGTATATCATAAGTAGTCATCGAGCCAATGATATATACGTTTTTATAATATCATAATGACATATGATTTTATAATTATTGACAATGATCATTGCATATATATCAAGAGATCTAAAGATCAATTTGTGATCTTATCATTATATATTGATGATATACCGATTGTCAAAACTAATTGTCAAAAATAACATAGAGTCTGTTAATATTGTTAAGAGTTGGAAGATGGTGGCCGTTTGTTCTATTACGTGGCCCCCTTTTTCTTTGGTTCGATGGTCATTCTTCTTTTAAAAGCCAAGCAAGGTGCCCACTCATGGAAAGAACCGACGCACATATCTTTCTTTCCTCCTTCTCAGTATACGAATGTATTTGGCTTGATTTCATCCATGCCTATCGACGCCTAAAGATGGTCTCAAATATATCCTCGCATTAACCGATTCCGCTTTCCTCCTCGAAACTTGCCGATCTTCTTTCTTTGATTTTCTTGGTCCGCAAATTTATATCCACTAGCTTGATTGTATCCTCAATGGTGAACCTCCATGCATATATTCCGAAAATCTTCCCAAATTCGACTAGGTAATGCAATCTTTCTGAGCGTGGCACCAATGTGCAAAAATTTCAGCCCCAATAATAAAAGGGCTTGGCTGAATTCTTTTAGTTCACGGGCCTAGCCCAAAATTAAGCTCAAAACCTTCATTTGAATCCACCTGCTGCCGGTCCAATGCATGTGTAACTATTAATGCAAATGTTCCTAATATCTATATGCAATTTTAATTTAATATTTTTGTTTAGGGTTTAAAAATTAATCTATAATTTTTCATGCAATAAATGAATGTCGCCAAAATTTAGATGTCAACAATGCGAAAGGATTATTGTCAAAATTAAGATTATTTCTTTGCTTTTGTTTATGATAATATGAGTTCAATGCGACGCTCCAAAAGCAAGCGGGATCTCTAGGAGAAGTGAAGAGTTCCACTAGGAGGACCAGGAGGGACGCATCTCTCGTGTACTAGTTATTGTGCCCACAATAAACACTGGATAGCTAAATGCGGAGTGGACAACTACTAAAGGTATATAAGTAGTAGGCCCATCTCAAAATGAGTGCTCTCCTATTCTGACTTTCCCTGAGCATCCAATAGCGCAACTGAGACAGCGACGGATTCTCTGCTCCCGTAAGAATGGAGCTACAAAAATTTTGAGAATTCAACAGAAAGTCACAGCGAGACGAGCTGTTTATCATTATGATTGGTGTTAAGTGGAAGTGCAGTAACATATGCAGCTAAAGCATCCTAATAAACTGGTAGACTTGAACCTTGAACAGTCACGAGCTTTCTCTCCCTCTTTACTGGGAAGCAATCTCGATCAGACTGTCGAGGGGCTGTGCGGAAAATAATGCGGTGCATGTTCATGAAGTAACCCGTAAATCCTCTTGATCAGGGCATGGCCAAATGAGAAAGGGGTCTTCGCGGTGAGTTTTCCTTCCAGGGACCCCAAGTACGTTCTTGAGTCTTGATGTTCACTGACAAATGCATCCGCTGTGATTATAGGGGTAAGAGGCACGGTCATATGACGTCTGCAAAGGTCAATGCTGTAATAGTTGAGTATTTTTCCTACTTGGATCTAATCAATAACGAACCAATCATCCTCCACTTTAGGATCCATCCGAAGCGAATTGCAAGTAATATGTGACAAAGAATCTCAACTACAGAGTAGCTTTGACACTGTTTTGTCAAACCAGGATCGTGCTGCGCGGTACTGGTAGACCCTTAAAAATTCCTGATCAATTCACCGCAAAATGCCAGCTTCAAACCAAGAAATATATAAGAAAAAAGTCGAGAAGTACATCAAGCTATCTAGATGATCATTTCAAGAATTCATCTATCCTCATCGCGGCCAAAGAAACCGTTCCTCTGAGAAAATTGAAGCGGAAGTGCTAATTAGAAGATTTCTGATGAAAGAGGCAGAATATCGGGGTTTTGCTTTTCCTTTATGAGATTACAGGACATGAAAGAAGCTAGCATGAACTACTACACAATTGTGATTCTGCTTCATATGAGTCACTGTACTTCCTGTATAAATTGAGTGGAATTGGCATTACTTAGAGAAAATGGAGGATAAAGGAAATAAATGAATAAAAAAAATGTACATGAGTTCCTCCGACTCCACGCGGGAAACGGCTAGCATAAGACATGACCGATGCACCATGGAGCTTCTACAATCTCTTCCACTGGGCTTCGAGATTTCCCGATCGGGGTTCGAGAAACCTTGAGCATTACAGACCACTGGGCTCCCCGCAATCCTTCTCACAGGACCATATGCCCATATCATCACATGCAGCTGGGGTATAAATAGTGGTCCTGTTCACATGTCTGAAAATTACATCACCATTACATCACCTCCGCTGGGTCAGTTGATTCCGCTGAAAAGACTATCTCACCGGAGGCTTCTGCTAGAGTCATCTGGAATCAGATTATTGTTGAGAAATGGGGGTTGCGTTGGCACGGGAACCATACGCTCCTGATTGTTGAGCATCTCAACTACTTCAGACATGGATGGTCGTAAATCTGGGGAAGCTTGGGTGCAAAGAAGCGCAATTTGAAGCACATTCAATGCCTCTGAGACAGGAAACGTGCCTTTCAACACAGGATCAATGCATTCAGCAAGCCCATTTGATTTATACTGCTTCCAAACCTGAAAAGTATGGAAAAAGTCGGAGCAAGTCATTAGAAACTTTGCTAGTGTTGAGCAGAAAGGACAGACTCTCCGCAGATTGTGAAGGGACGAATTAAATAATGCCCTTATACAGCTGAATCATCAAGATATGTAAAGCCATAAAGGAGTCGTGGGGGTTACAAGATTTCCGGTATAGAGAAAAGAGAAACTGGAAAACTCTCAGTTTGAAGTTTGAGAAGATGTTAGGATTTATTCCAATTCTATATCAAAGACAAGAAGAAATTTGCAAACACCGCATGCATATTCTAGAGGTTGAAATCAGGAAGATGGGTATATGAATCTTACCGATTGCAGAACTGAACCTGAGACCTGCCCAAAGACACTGTTCTTCCTACCACTTAAGATTTCTAGGACCAGCACGCCAAAAGAGTAAACATCTGCTTTCTCTGTTAGTTGTCCCCTAACAACATACTCTGGAGCCATATAACCCCTGCAAAAAAAATTATTATTTCAGAAGGAGAGAAATTTGTTCTACAGAATCTGTAATAGAAGATGAAATTGCCAAAGAGTGAAGAGAAGGGGTCATCCACACGATAAGCCTTGTATCACATGCTTATCTTCTTAACTCATAATACGCGGAGGTTCAAATAGCCAATCCAGTCTTCTCTACATGAAGATGTTATCTTAACTGGCTTAATTGAAACAAAAGGAGAAAATAACCAAAAGACCAGAACCTTACAGTGTCCCTGCGATACCAGTGCTAAGATGAGATTTTTCTGGATCAAGACATCGAGCAAGTCCAAAGTCAGCAATCTTCGCTGTGAGATCCTCGTCAAGAAGGACATTGCTGCTTTTGATGTCTCTGTGTATTATTTTCACTCCACAAGGTCCATGGAGAAATGCCAGCCCCTCAGCTGTTCCGGAGATGATGTTAAGCCGCTCCTGCCAACTCAGGATATGGGTTGCATTCTTAACTGCAAGAGCGACGGGGTCTTGTTATCAGTTACCTTATTGCAATTAAGTACTTATCAGGGATGAGATTAAAAAGTTTCCCGGAGAAGATTAGCAAGAAAAAGTATTATTCTGGAACAAGATGAGGCTAGCAACTAGACTAACACTGTGGAACAAATTATGAGAAGCTAGAATTCAAGGGTTTTATTATGGTAAGAGGCCCAATTTATAGAACAAAATACGCTAATGTCGGATGCAGAATGGAGCAGCGAGTGAGGGGGTAACTTACCAAAGAGGATTTGATCAAGGCTTCTGTTGGGAACATATTCATAAACTAGGAGGCTTTCCGGGCCTTCAATGCTGCAACCCAGAAGGTGAACCAGGTTCTTGTGTTGGATTCCACAGATCAAATTTACCTCATTGAAGAGGTAATCCACCCACTGACATGTATTAAACACCAGTCTTTTTACTGCAACAACTCTTCTATCAGGGAGGATCCCCTTGTATACAGAACCAGCTCCTCCTTGGCCTAATTTCCTCGAGTCATCAAAGAAGTCGGTAGCCTTCTCAAGTGATTCATAATTAAAATTCAGATTCAACTTCCTTACAATTGCCGGAACACCAAAGAGTTTCTTCTGGACTGAGAGTAGGTAAAGAAGATGGATGGCATTAGAGAATGTTTAAAGAGAAGTTACAACAGAAATATCCTCTGTAGTTTCACATTTACCTTCTCTTTTCTTAGATAATTTTCTGTATCCAACATAAGCACTGATGAAAATGAGTGAAGTTGCAGCAGCAACGGATGAAGCAATTGCAATGATGATCCTAAGCTTCGAGGAGTCTATTAAAAAACACAAAGATCATCCTTTGCTGACAAGAAACGAAGCTATAGCAATTAAGAGGCAAAAAATATCCTACTACAGCTATCTCAATTCAGTTGAAAATATAGGACAAGAAAATTAGAACATCGTGCAAACTAACTTGCAAGATCATTCAATTCTTACCACCATCTGTAGGGACAGTATAAAACCTCTGAGTAGAATATCGCACGAAACATCCAGCATTCATAGCCCTCCCTTCATCCCCAGGAGTGCAGTTCCTTGCCATAATCATCGCATTTGCCAAGCACTCCCTACACCCCTTCCTGTCGAGAGTGTTCCAGCACTGCGCCAGTGCATAAACACCGGCAACTCCTCCTCTCCTTGCCTCTTCGAAAACGGCAAACCCTTATTCTCCAGTGCGACCGCTGACACATTTGTTAGCACCCGGTCAACCTTATCCACAAACTGCTGCCTCGCCTGCTGGTCGGCAGGAAAATTGGACTGATTGGCGCACTTGACCATGTCGTGCTGCGGATCAGTGGTCTCATCATAGAAATTGTAGTAGTCGAACCTTAGGAAGCAACCGTCAAGATACAACCGCCCAGACTTAGATTCGAAGACACTGCATCGAGGAAGTATATTCCTGCTCTGCACAAAACAAAGGAGGCAATCGTCGCGGCTGAGGTCGCCGTGGCACTGAGCCAGGCCGTAGATTTCTGGCAACGGAGAGGTCACGGAATCATTAGCCCAGCGATTTTTGGTAACTTCCGCAGTAATTTTCAACATGACGTCGAGGACGTTCGAGAGGACGTTTGCTGTGGACGAGACGTTGGATCTGAGGCATAGAATGCCTGCCTCCGAGATTCGAGGATCGCCGAGCAAGGGAGAAAACGAGGAGCTGAAGAGAACCAGAAAAACGCAGGCGAGGTTGAGGATCGAAGGCCACATTTCACAGCTCCAACCTCACTTCTGAAGCGAAATCTGCCGGAGAACGTTCTGGGAGCTGCGATCGCATCAAAGAGCAGCCCGAGCTCCGCCACCTTCCGCCGTCAATATTCGAAGCAAGCGGAGTCCAAAATAGCTGCGGCCGCGGCGCGAGGCGTTTGTTGGCTTCGCTGTATAGCCCATGGGTCCGGCCATCCATCAGCTGCGCTCTTACTTATGCACGCGAGCGCATGCACGCATGGAGGGGCGAGCATCCACAAGCGGGGCCGAGCCGATGAAGTGGGACATTTCGTGCGTACCGGTCAAACCGGCGACACGTACGAAGGGGGATCGGCTCCACAATGGTCGTCGACGACAGCAGCGGCGGCTCGGATAGCGATGGCCCGTGGAGGGTGGGTCCTGCCATTGAAGGAAGGTCAAAGGCAATCTTATCTTAATGAACGATGAGTGGACGGAATTGAGAGTTGGCCACGACCTGGCGCAATCGACCTGGCGCAATTGCTTGCGCCTCAAGGAGAGAGCTAGGACGACCTGGCGCAATTGCTTGCGAAGCATCAAGACTCTTTCAAAGTGTTCGTGCCATATTCGCCACTCCAACACGTATTCGACACGCTCCAACACAATCTAACATGCTCCGATATGTAGTTAACAAGTGTTGAAAAATCCAATACGTGATCAACTCTTCTAATACTCTCCCGCACGTAAGTCCAAAACTCCAATATGAGATTACAACATACAATGGGTCAATTTTAAAAAATTTAATAAATGATACGTTAAAATGCATATATATAAATAAAAAAATAATAAATAATAAAATGGAAAAGAGAAAAACCTAGTTTTATCTTCTTACTCTCACTTCCCATGACTCACAATTTTTAACATAAATTCATTTTATGCTCTTTCTTATTATTAATTATTTATTTATTTATTTATTTATTTGTGAATTTAAATCAAATCAATTTGATTTTTTTGTCGGAAAATTTAATTTATAAATATGATGATAAAATAAAAATATATATTAATATACAACGTATCCAAATATGTTGGACTCCTCTATTTTTTTAGAATTGATGTGTCGGTATATCGTGTCGTATCGTGTCAGTGCTATTCAAAAGAGAGAGAGATAGGGAGAAAGTTTGACTTTAATTTTTATTTTGTTAAAAAAATTAGCGGAGAAAGATGAGGAACGACTTGTCTGGAGTAGCTAACCCGCTTTTAATGTCATTATAAAATAAAAGATAAAGATAAAGGCAATGATTTTCTTAATTATAACTATTTATTCCGATTTGAAGACTGATAATTTGGATGGGGCCAGGCCCAACAATGTGTTGGAAACTAGGAAGTCTCTCTCCGTGGGATGGTGGACATGGAAACGGGATGCCCCGGTCGGGAGTTTGCTCCCCAACGTATCCCGAATTCATGGCTTTCTAAAAAGACCAATACCATCGTCAGTGAAGTTTTGATTTGCTCCTCGGCATGTCTTGATTTCGCATTCAAATGAAGTGGTTGGAGAATTGTTTGTATCACTTTTGGGTAAGGAGTCTGATCGACACAAAATGGATAAGAAGACGTGTGTGCATCTATGAATTGTTTCAAGCTGGACTTTGAAATGCTTCTTGCTTGTGAGACAAGAAGGAGAGCTGAAGAGGCAGAGTAAATAGATGTCGACAGATTTGGTGTTTGAGTTACTACGTTCTCCCACTCAAGATAAAAGCCACGCCTCCAATTTGGTCAGCGCTATCGTGCCCTATGCATATGTATAGCGCAATTTGGACACATTCCTTAGAATTGACCAAATTGAAATAATAATAAAAAAAATTTAAGATGCACGTGCAAGCTCGGAAGAATTGGTGTGATGTGAAACGTTTAATATATCTTAGTTATCTTCTAACTTACTGATTTAGACTTTCAAATAAAAATTGTTCCAACTAAATACGTCGATAGGATCAAACTTGAAAGCTCCATCTTGGTGACTTCCTTAAATGAAAGTGTCAACTTTCTGCTGTGCTCTCAACAAATAGCACTAGAGTATTCTCAACAATCTCTCCGGACAAAAAAAGGGGAGCCTTGCGATGTGCAATGCAAATGGTAGCTTTTATGGTTTCGTCTAGAGGGATGAACACCGACAAAGTGGATATTCAAGTTGAGACACAAAAGTGAGTATTCAAGTCGAGACATAAGTTGAGTCGGTACAGTACCCAAATTGAGAGAGAGAGAGAGAGAGAGAGAGAGAGAGAGAGAGAGAGGCCTCTGACTGTGATTACTAGTGCAGGGAATGACTTGACTAAGAAACGCAGCAATTAAACCAGGAATTTTAAATAAAGAAAGAACCAGGAATGGACTGTCCATGCTAAATTATCGCCGAATCTATTTATTCATTATTTATTTGTTGCTCTCTATCTTTCCATACCACAACGTATTAGCGCACATGATGAGTAATTTGTATGAACGCAAATATCGTGTTTTGAGAGCATCTAAGCTACTTTGAGATAAAGATGGTTTCTCTGCTAGTTTTGGAGAAAGCACCAATGTCCAATTAAGTATTCTTGCTAGCTCAGAAATAATTGTGCTTCTTAAATTTAAGGATGGCAATCTTGTCTCGACCATATCCCTCCATGGAAATTGCGGTAGGCAATCATGTCAGCTCAACCCGAAAACCAAAATGAATAGACCTCATCTAACCAGTTCCAATCCTATTAACATGAGGACCGTGATAGGTTCCCTAATAAAATAAAAAAATAAGGGAATAGACCTTGATCAAGCTATTTTTTTTTCCCATAAGATAATAGTTATATTATTAAATAAGTTGAAAAAAAAAAAGGTAGGTTCTCAAGTATACACTAGAACCAACTGGTTCAGTTTCTAGCCAATCCCTTGTTTCAAAAATCGAGAATGGACTTTGATAGGTAAGTTTCAATTTTTAGGATAATTGCCAAAAAAGTTTTAAACCCATTGTATGGATGCAAACATTTTAATCAAACTAATTTAGTTCCAAAAAAATTTTGCAATTTGTTACTATAGTTCTTTCGATCAATTTTGATTGAAAATTTATTGATATAGATGCCAGTTGTTCTACGTAACAAAAGGCCGGTGCATTGATGCTAATGCGGACAATTTTTTATACATTTTTTGAATTTGGAACTTACCTATCTTGAAATCGATCTCCATTAATTAGGGGTGTTCATTACTTTTTAGCAAGAATTACGATAAGTACTTTTCAGAATTTTTTTTCGCGTTCAAATTAAAATCTTGACTTGAAGCCCTTATACAGTAGTGTGCACTCAATTGCCAGTTGCCATAGAGAGGTCAAATCTTGATCAACGAAGTCTTACTACCACAAGAAATAATTCTCAACATCGTACAATCCTAATGATGAAATTCAACAGCATCTTTCTATGACTAGCTTTTCTCGCCGATGTTCCTGGCTCTATAACACGATTCGATCAAACTCGAGACACCGTCTCAACCAAGATCAATTCCTAGCATCGCTACTTTTCAACTCAGACGGCGGGGCTGCACCACTCGTGACCTTAATTGCCCGGTTCTCTCAACATAAATGATAGATGGCGCATTTCCTGTGCTAGTCGTAAGCGCCTGCAACTTTCAGATGAGGTCAGCTTTGGAAGTGTTAACTTTATTAGTACATCTATGATAGGGTGCGATTAAAACGCACTCAGTCGGTCTTGATATATTATGGAGAGACACCATTTGAAAAACTATGAAAGAAGTCATACAAATAACTTCTAGAGATAACTGTTGAATTGATTAGCAGAAATATCATTCTGAAAGAAAGTGATTTCTCTTTTTTTCCTCTCTTCATCAAAGAAAAAAAGGCACTCCATTACTACTTTGAGAAGACAATCAGCATTAATGCTGTGAAAATTGAATGTTTTCCTTGTAATTACATTCAAACTATCACAAAGTCATACCGTCTGTCATTTGCTCATGATTCAACATTCGTTCTAGGGTAAATTATTCATTGCCCATTGAAGACGTTAGTCGTTTATTCCGTCGGCTTTTTTCTAACATTGGTACCAAAGCCTATGTTATGATTTTTACCTTGTTTTCCCATAGAATTTTCTCATTTGCTGTTTAATATGGGGATCAAGAGGATGAACTTCACATCGTATAGATGCTCATTGCTCAAAAATTGCAACATGAATTGTCGAAAACAAACCAAAGCGAAGAACGGATTTGGAGGTCGGGTACACCTGTACGGTTTTGGCCATTTTTCCAAATATTTTTCTGTCAAAATTAATTTTTGAATATGAAGATTGAAAGTACTCATTGAGACGAGTTGAACGGCGGATCAAGTGCCGCAAGAAGACATTAAATGCACCCACATGCGCAACCAGAAGCTAAGGCGCATGGGCGCCACACGCCCAACGTGCAAGGAATGCCCAGCACTTGAGCATCATGCGCGCTTCAGTGAACCAACACATACTAACGTAATCAATGACATCAGCTCATGGTTGATAACCACCGAATGATGTCATCGATGACGTCACCCCATCCGACGGCAGTTCACCGGCCAACAACCCGACCCGACTGAAAACTCAACCCGACAACCCAAACCTATTGACTGGCCAATCGGTTGGACTGGTCGGACCAATCGAACTGGCTAGGAGCCTTATTGGCTCGCTGGCACATGCGCCACACGCACTACACACTCAAGCGATGCATGTGGGTGCGTGGGAGGTCCAATGGGTGTGTAGTCGGTGGCGTTTGATTCATATGGATGTGCTCTACATTATGGTATAGTTATTTTACATATTTGAGACTTTTAAAGGTATAAAATGTGTACGGAATCTTAAGTACGCGTATTTTTTTGATATAAGTGCATTGTTTATTCCTTTTAACCTATATTTTCTTATAGTTTTGGAAATACATAAGCTAGCTTACATGAAAATGACCACATATATGTTGTGTAAAGTTTGGTTCGATGATAACATGTATATGGTTTAATGTGCTTGCATTTTCCTAATTCCGAGTGAACAATAGTTGAAGATCCTTGATTTTTTCATTATGTGTTGAATTTCGGTTTCAATTATCGTTGCTGCACGATTGTTTTTGTACGTTAGTTCACATTATGTTATGCCTTTTGATATTTAATAGAAAAATGAGGAAATTACATGGGGTCATGTAATTTATTTATTTTCCAGTAAAAGTTCATAGGTTAATAAAATTCGAAGAAGCTCTTACCTAAAACTTAAAATTTGCGCAAATTAAACTAGTTAATAATAGTAAAACAATTGTACATAAAATTTTATTGGAAACATAGTAAACTTTCGTTTCTGTGACTTTTGTTAAATTATTATTAATTTAGTTTATTTTTACTGCAAATTAAATATATGTGTTACTCTAAAAATATGTTAATATTGATTTTACATTTATTATATCAACATATTAAAACAATTGATTATGACTTAAGGATGAGAAGCTGAACGGTGAGAATTATGATATTTGGTATCGAAAAGTTCTATACATCATTGAGAAACAAAAGATTTTAGAAACCCTCAACCACATCATGAATGAACTTGAATATGAAACTTTAGCTTAGTACAAGAAAGATCAAGAAGCTTATCAAGCATGAAAGAAAAAATAGCATTGCTCATATCACATTGCTGAATTGTATGCAAGATGATCTCATGTGTGAATTTGAAAGTTATGATAAAGCTCAAATAATGTTGGTTGCCTAAAATGATAAGTTTAAGGGTACATCTGCCACTAAGTTGAAAAGACTCATCATCAAATTTGACACATATTGAAAACCCCCAAATATAATGATGAGGCAACATCTTTAGGAGATATCAAATATGATTCGTGAGTTGAAATCGGTAGATCGCTCCCTTACGGATGAATAGCAAGTTTAGGCTGTTATAAGATATCTTATTGATAATTGAGAGCATATGAAAATTAACATGATGCACAATGAAAATATTATCACTTTGACGATATTGCACGTCGTTTGGAATTAGATTATGAGCATTTAGAGGTTGCGAGATCATCTACTCATGCTTATGTTACTAAATCGAGTTCGCGTAAAGCTTCGAGCTTTAAGCGCAAAATGAAGTGCTACAATTGTGGCAAGTTTGGTCACTTTACTTGTGAATGTAATGAGTCGAAATATGTACCATATTACTCCGTTACTTTAAGTAATGTTTTTATTTCTAACACTATAATGCTTGCAAAATCTCATCCAATATGAATTGTAGATTCAGAAGTAACAAATTATGTAAGTAGAGATCAAGGAGCATTTGTGGAGTATCGTTAAACACAACATGGAAGAAGATAAATATATATATTGAGATTAAGATCTGCGGTTTTATGATGCAGAAGAGTTATTGTCGAGATTAAGATTATTTCTTTGCTTCCGATTCTAATAATTCAAGTTCAATGCAATGATCCAAAAGCAAGCAGGATCTCCTGGGGTAGCAAAGAGTTCTATGGGGAACAGTCACAAGCTTCTCTCTCCCACTTTGCTAGAAAGCAACCTCTACGGTCCTGTCGAGGGGTGTGCAGAAAATGATGTGGCACGTGCGATCATGAAATAGCCCCTAAATCCTCTTGATCAGGGCATGGCCAAATGAGAAAGGGGTCTTCGCCGGGAGTTTTCCCTTCATGGACCCATTTCTGACTGTCGAGGTTCACTAACAAATGCATCCGCCATAGTTATCGGGGGAAGAGGTACGGTCATATGATGTCTGCGAAGGTCAATGCTGTAATAGTTGACTATTTTGTCTACTTGGATCTACTCAGATAATGGACTAATTATCCTCCACTTTAGGAACATCCAAAGCGAATTGCAAAAAAGAAGTGACTATAGAGTAACTTTCGCACTGTTTCTTCAACCTGGGGTCGTGCTGTGCAGTACTAGTAGACCGATAAAAATTGCTAATCAATTCACCGCAAATGCCAGCTTCAAACCATAAAATATATAGGAAAAAGTTGAGAAGTACATCAAGCTGTCTAGATGATCATTTCAAGAATTCATCCATCCTCATCATGGCAAAAGAGACCATCGCTATGAGAAAAACTGAAGTGGAAGTGCTAATTAGAAGATTTCCAACGAAAGAGGCAGAATCTCGGGGTTTTGCTTTTCCTTTATGAGATTACAACTTTTCCTTTATGAGATTACAAGACATGAAAGAAGCTAGCATGAACTCCTACACAATTGTGATCGTGTTTCCATGAGTCACTGTCCTTCGTGTGTAAATTGAGTGGAATTGGCAATGATAAGAGAAAATGGAGAATAAAATAAATAAATAAAATAAGAATATGTACATGAGTTCCTCCGACTCCATTAAGTGGGAAACGGCTAGCATAAGACATGCATGATGCACCATGGAGCTTCTTAATACTTAAATTTTAGCGATCCAATCATTTATCTATTGCATAGAAAATTATGGGTTAATTTTATCCCTGAAAAAAGTATTACTTGCATAGCATATAAATTGAAGCGCATTTACATTTTTTGGCATTCATCTATTAGACCGGTGGTGGATGGGTTCGAATTAGTGGTTTGAGCTTTAACTTGACAGGCCGAACTAAGTTCACCAAACAAGCAAATTGAGCCGAGCCTTTTTTTTTTTTTAATGACAAAAATTATTTAAATAGAAATTTGATATGATGTTATGGTGGATTTTTAGAATTTAAGAAAATCGCATTGCAATCTTATCTTTAGCAATGGGTGATAAAATCAATAGAGAATATTCAGGAGATTGAGAAAAATAAAAGAATTTTATGATGGGAAGGTTATAGGCAATTTTCGTGAGATGAAATATTTAAAACAAAAAAAAGGAGAGGAAAATGGCTGCATCGTCGTCTTCTTCGCGAGGTCCCTCCGGCCGCGCCAGCCCGAGCCGCGCCGTCCACCGTCGCACCACCGCGACACCAGCCGCCTCCGCGACTCGCCACCTCGCCGCTCCGCTCGCGTCGGCCACCGCTGTTCCGCCGGTCTCCGCCGCTCGAGATCCGCCCGTGACGCCGCTGCTGCCCCTGCTCAACCCGGCGCCCGCCGTGTCCCCCCGGCGCTTCCTCCTGCTCGCTCGTTGCTGCCCGAGCCGCCGGCAGTCGAAACCCTCGCCGCGCCATCGCGATTTCGCCCTCAGCCCGTCTGCGACGCCCGCGAAGCCTCTGCTGCTCCCGACGACCCGACGTCTCCACCTGCTGCTTCTGCCTCGCCGACGCCTGTTGCAGCCACGCCCACTCGTCGCCGCGCCTGCCGCCCATCACCGAGCGCCGCTCACCTCCGCTGCTGCCACCGTTTCTGCTTGACGCCGCTGCCCCCGACGCCAGCAGGCCCCGAACCAGTCGCTACTGTCTAAGCCTTTGCTCGACGCCGCTCCTCCTCCGCCCCGACGCGGCCCGGAGCCGAACCCCATGCACAGCACCTCCTGTTCGCGACCGGCCGCGACCCGTGAGTCCCCGGCCGGAGCTCCGACGACCCCGACCGGCGACCGACGGTGACCAACACCCTTGCCAAGCCTTGGCTGGAAAGCAAAAGCAAGAAAAAAAAAAAAAAAAAAAAAAATCAAATTAGGTATTTTTTTATTTTACTTTTGTTCTATTTTTTATGTTATTTATTTAC
The DNA here is from genome assembly GCF_016545825.1 of Eucalyptus grandis. Taxonomy (NCBI): domain Eukaryota; kingdom Viridiplantae; phylum Streptophyta; class Magnoliopsida; order Myrtales; family Myrtaceae; genus Eucalyptus; species Eucalyptus grandis. The sequence goes on from NC_052613.1 coordinate 3,137,364, forward strand.
TAATTATTCCTGGATGTATGGTTCGGTTGGGATTCTAACATGAAATAGCCCCTCAAATTAGAGATTGACAATCTAATTTTCGCGTCCGAAATCCAACGTACAATCTCTTGCAAAATTGACAATCCGATCTCACGTTCGAGATTCGATTCACGATTTATTTAAAAATTGACAAACCTGATCTCATACACGAGATATCATTCGCGAGATATGGTTATGGATATCGATCCGATTTTGTCTAATTTGTCGTCGTGTTAGTTGAATCAATTTTATTTTTGTAAAATGAAAAAAATCCAAAAATATATTTGAGTTAAAATTAGGTTGGTTTTAGAATATTTCTTACTATCTTGCATATTTAGAATAAGGATTCTATTTCGAATTTTTAAAAATAAAATAAAAAAATGCTTTCATTTCGGAGTGTTAGTTGTTTTTAAATTTAATTTGCATGTTTAATTATGTGACAATTTTAAATTTCGAATTTTATATTAAAAAAACATAAAAATTATCATGCATATGTCATGTAGAATTATGGCATTTTTTGTACATCATTGCATATCGGGATAAAATTGCATCTTTCATTTTAAGTTTAGATTGACTTTTTAGATAGATTGCATATTAGATTAAAAATTGCTAGGGTAAGATAATATCTTAGTTTAAACTAGGATTTAATCTAACCTAATCCTTAATTTAAGTTGGATAGAATCTTAATCTAGTTAGATAATTTTTGCATATTTCTTAATTTCGAATTTCATGAAAAATTTAAAAAAATGTCTCAGAGTAAATTCATTTCATTCTCTAGGATAAATTGCATGTTTTTTTAGTGGAATAGAAATACTATGTACATGTCATATAGAATTAGGTTCATGAAATGCACACTATTTAGTGATCGTAATTAGATTCATTTAATTAGAAATTGTCCGTCATTAGAATTAGGTCAATAGGTTAATTTAGATTGCACATTTAATTATTGCATTTCTTTATAAATTACTTTACTCATTTCATATAACTTAGGTAATGTTGTCATGCCATATCATGTTAGATTAGTAACATTGCTTGCATATAAATTGGATTTTCATCAAACAAGTAAAAACAAAAATTGAGTGATTGCGTATTAATTAAAAATCATATCTAATGTGAATTCTAATATAAGATGCTTTCGATACCATGTTAAATTGGTGGTTTGTGTACCCGCATGATTACATCACATATTAGAGAAGTGAATTAAAATTAATTCAAGCTACCTATAAAACATTTTTTTCAAAATAAAAGGAAAATGTACCGAAATGACATTAGAAAAATCTAACGTAATTAAATCCCCAAACCCAAAATCTCTGGTTTATAGAAGTAAAATAATTCTCTCATTATTTTACTTTGGTATATAATCGACATATTGTAAACTAATTAGTTGCAATTCCTTTTTGCATACTAGATATTTGAACCTAAGTCAGTATAGGCTTAGGAGAGCCCGAGCTAAGTTAAACTTAGTAGTTCATTAGCCTAATTTTAGGTGGTACACCCGAAATTTAGGTCGTGACAGAGCTTATGCAATCTCTTGCACAGCAGCCGCATCTTTACCCGACCTCGCTGCACAAATCTTCTCATCCCAATTTCCTGATCGGGGTTCGAGAAACGCTCGAGCATTACTGGCCACTGGACTCCTTGCAATCCTTCTCACAGGACCATATCCCATCTCATAACATGCGGCTGAAGAGTAAATAGTGGTCCTGTTCCAATGTCCGAAAATTAAGTCGCCTCCACTGGCTCAGTTGATTCTGCCAAAAAGGCTATCTCACCGGAGGCTTATGGTGGAAGCGAAGGAAATTTCAGAATTTGTCAGTCGGTTTGTGATCCCAGTATTCGTGTTCGAGCTTCTGCTGGAGTCACCTGGAATTGGATTATTGTTGAGAAATGGGGGTTGCGTTGGCATGGGAACTATACACTCCTGGTCGTTGAGCATCTCAACTACTTCAGACATGGATGGTCGTAAATCTGGGGAAGCTTGGGTACAAAGAAGCGCAATTTGAATCACATTTAATGCCTCTGAGACGGGAAACTTGCCTTTCAACGCAGGATCAATGCATTCAGCAAGACTATTTGATTTATATTGCTTCCAAACCTGAGAAGTACAGAAAAGTCGAAGCAAGTCATTAGAAACTTTGCTAGCGTTCAGCAGAAAAAGACAGACTATCTCCAGATTGTGAAGGGATGAATTAAATAAAAGCCCTTGTGCAGCTGAATCATGATATGTAAAGCCACGAAGGGGTTCATGAGGGTTACAAGATTTCCAGTACAGAGAAAAGAGTAGCTGGAAAACTCTCAATTTGAAGTTCGAGAAGATGTTACTTGTTAGGATTTATTCCAACTCTATATCATAGACAAGAAATTTTTAAACACCGCATGCATATTCTAGAGGTTGAAATCAGGAGGATAGGTATATGAATCTTACTGATTGTAGAACTGAACCAGAGGCCTGCCCAAAGATACTGTTCTTCCTACCACTTAGAATTTCTAGGACCAGCACGCCGAAAGCGTAAACATCTGCTTTCTCTGTTAGTTGTCCCTTAACAAGATACTCTGGAGCCATATAACCCCTGCAAAATTATTCTTTCAGAAGGAGAGAAATCTGTTCTGCAGAATCTGTAATAGAAGATGAAATTGCCAAAGAGTGAAAAGAAGGGGTCATCCCCACGATAAGCCTTGTATCACATGCTTATCTTCTTAACTCATAATACGTGGTGGTTCAAATAGCCAATCCAGTCTTCTCTACATGAAGATGGCATCTAAACTGGCTCAATTGAAACAAAAGGAGAAAAAAATAAAAGACCAGAATCTTACAGTGTCCCTGCAATACCAGTGCTGAGATGAGATTTTTCTGGATCAAGACATCGAGCAAGTCCAAAGTCAGCAATCTTTGCTGTGAGATCTTCGTCAAGAAGGACATTGCTGCTTTTGATGTCTCTGTGTATTATTTTCACTCCACAAGGTCCATGGAGAAATGCCAGCCCCTCAGCTGTTCCGGAGATGATATTAAGCCGCTCCTGCCAACTCAGGACATGGGTCGCATTCTTGACTGCAACGGCAACCAGGTCTTGTTATCAGTTACATTAATGCAATTGAGTACTTAACAGGAATGAGATTAAAAAACTGCCCAGAAAAGACTAGCAAGAAAAAGTACTATTTTGGAACAAGATGAAGCTAGCAATTAGATCAACATCATAGAACAAATTTGGAGAAGCTAAAAACTAGAGGGTTTTGTTTTGGTAGAGGCCCAACTTATGAAACCAACTCCACTAATCTCGGATGCAGAATAGAGCAGCAAGCGTGGGGTAACTTACCAAAGAGGATTTGATCGAGGCTTCTGTTGGGAACATATTCATAAACTAGGAGGCTTTCCGGGCCTTCAATGCTGCAACCAAGAAGGCGGACCAAGTTCTTGTGTTGGATTCCAGTGATCAAATTTACCTCATTGAAGAAGTCATCCACCCACTGACGAGTGTTGAACACCAGTCTTTTTACTGCAACAACTCTTCCATCAGGGAGGATCCCCTTGTATACAGAACCAGCTCCTCCTTGGCCTAATTTCCTCGACTCATCAAAGAAGTTCGTAGCCTTCTCAAGCGATTCGTAATTAAAATTCAGATTCGACTTCCTTACAATTTCTGGAACGCCAAAGAGTTTCTTCTGGACTGAGAATAGGCAAAGAAGATGGATGGCATTAGAGAATGTTTGAAGAGAGTTAAAACAGAAATATCGTCTTTAGTTTCACATTTACCTTCTCTTTTCTTGGATAATTTTCTGTATCCAACATAAGCACCGACGAAAAGAAGTGAAGTTGCAGCAGCAACGGATAAAGAAATAGCAATGATGATCCCAAGCTTCAACGAGTCTATTAAAAAACACACAGATCATCCTTTGCTGACAAGAAAGCGGAAGCTATAGCAATTAAGAGGCAAAAAATAACCTACTACAGACTACAGCTATCCCAATTCAGTTGAAAAAACAGAACCAGAAAACTAGAACATCGTGCAGACTAACTTGCAAGATCACTCGATTCTTACCACCATCTGTAGGGACAGTATAAAACCTCTGGGTCGAATATCGCATGAAACATCCGGCATTCATAGCCCTCCCTTCATCCCCAGGAGTGCAGTTCCTCGCCCTGATCATCGCATTCGCCAAGCACTCTCTACACCCCTTCTCATCGAGAGTGTTCCAGCACTGCGCCAGCGCATAAACGCCAGCGACTCCTCCCCTCCTCGCCTCTCCAAAAACGGCGAACCCCATGTTCTCCGGCGCAACCGCCGACACATTCGTCAGCACCCGATCGACCTTAGCGGCAAACTGCTGCCTCGCCTGCTGGTTGGCCGAAACGCTGGACTGATTGGCGCACTTGACCATGTCGTGCTGCGGATCGACGGTCTCATTAAAGAAATTATAGTAATCGGACCTTATGAAGCAACCGTCGAGATACAACCGCCCCTTAGTATCCAAGATAGTGCATCGAGAAAGTGAAGTCCTGCTCCGCGCGAAACAGAGGATGCAATCGTCGCGGCTCAGGTCGCCGTGGCACTGAGCCAGGGCGTAGATTTCTGGCAACGGAGAGGTTATGGAATCATTAGCCCAGCGATCTTCAGCGACTTTCGCGAGAACTTTCAGCATGACGTCGAGGAAGTTCGAGGGGGACGTGACGTTGGATTTGAGGCATAGAATGCCCGCCTCCGAGATTCGAGGATCGCCGAGCGAGGGCGAAAACGAGGAGCTGAAGAGAACCAGGAAAACGCAAGAGAGGTTGAGGATCGAAGGCCGCATTTCACGGCTCCGACCTCAGTTCCGAAGCAAAATCCGCCGGAGAACCGGATTACCGCCTCGATTTTTCTACCGGTTCGAGCTTCTCGCGGTATCAAGCAGCGTTCAAAGGCCATCTTGTCTTAATGAATGATGACTGGACGGAAGTGAGAGTTGACAATGGCCCGGCGCGGTTGACTTTGATTTTATTTTTTTTTTTTTTTGTGAAAATTAGCGGAGAAAGATGAGGAATGACTGGACTGGAGTAGCTACTTCGCTTAAAATTCTAACTATTTATTCCGATTTGAAGACCGATAATTCGGATGGGACCAGGCCCGACAACGTGTTGGAAACTAGGAAGTCTCTCCCGTGAGATGATGGACGTGGAGAGTCCGGAGACTGGGACACCCCGGTCGGGAGTTTGCTCCGTGGTGTCTCAAATTCACGACTTTCTAAAAAGACTGATACCATCTTCGGTGAAGTTTTAATTTCCTCCACAGCATGTCTTGATTTCGCATTCGAATAAAGTAGTTCGAGAACTGTTTGTATCACTTTTGGGTAAGGAGTCTAATCGATACAGAATGGATGAGAAAATGTGTGCATCTATGATTTTTTTTGAGCCGGACTTTGAAATGCTTCTTGCTTGTGAGACCAAAAAGGAAAGCTGAAGAGGTGGAGTAACTAGATGTCGACAGGTTTGGTGTTTGAGTTACGACGTTCTCCCACTCAAGATAAAAAGCCACTTATGTAATCTATCAGCGCCATCGTGCCCTACGCATATGTATAGCGCGATTTGCATGCATTCCTTAGGATTGACCAAATTGAAAGAATAAGATTTTTTTTTTTTCTTTTGTCGAGATGCATATGCAATCTCGAAAGAATTGGTGTAATGTGAAACAATTAATATATCATAATTATCTTCTAACTTATTGATTTAGACTTTCAAATGAAGATGGGTCTAACTAAATATGTTGATAGGGCCAGACTTGAAAACTTATTCTTAACGACTTCCTTAGATGAAGGTGTCGGGTTTTTGCCACACTCTCAACAAATGGCACTTGAGTATTCTCAACACCCTCTCTAGGCAAAGAAGGCAAGCCTTGTGATGTAGCAGTGTTAACTTTGATGGTAACCTTTATGGTTCGATCCGGAGGGATGAACATGGACAAAGTGGATATTCAAGTCAAGACACAAAAGTGAATATTCAAGTCAAGACATAAGTTGAGTTGGTACAGTACTCGAATTAAGAGAAAGAGGGGACCTTGACTGCGATTACTAGTGCAGGGGATGACTTGACTAAGAAACGTGGCAATTGAACCAGGAATTTTGAATAGAAAAAAGAACCAAGAATGGATTGCCCATGCTGAATTATCACCGAATCTCTCCACGTTTATTATTTATTTGTTGCTTTCTAACTTTCCAGACGAAGTATTAGCGCACATGATGAGTAATTTATTGAAAGGAAATGTCAGTGTTTCGAGAGCATCTAAGCTACTTTGATGTAGAGATAGTTTCTCTGCTAGTCCTTGGAGAAAGCACCAATGTCGAAGTAAGCATTCCCGCTAGCTCGAAAATAATTACGCTTCTTAAATTTAAGGAAGACAATCTTGTCTCGACTTTATACCTCCTTGAAAATAGGGGTAGGTAATCGTGTCGGTCAATCGAAAAACTGAAATGAATAGACCTCATCTAGTCGATTCCGGTCCTATTGACATGAGAGTTGTGATAGGTTCCTAATTATTAAAAAAAAAAAAAAAAAAAAAAGAAGACCTTCACCGGTTCCCAAACTACTTTTTTTCCATAACGTAATAGTTATATTATTAAATAAGTTGAAAAAAATGTAGGTTCTCAGGTTCAATTTTGGCCAATTCCTTGTTCCAAAAATCAAGAATGGACTCTATGGGTGGGTTTCAATTTCTAGGATAATTACCAAAAAGTTTTAAACTCATTATATGGATGCAAACCTTTTAATTTGACCAATTTAGTCCTAAACTTTTTCATGATTTGTTATTATAATTCTTCCAATTAATTTTGGCTAAAAATTGCTATTATAGATGTCAGTTGTTTTATGTGGTAAAGGCCGGCGCATAGACACTAATGTGGACAATTTTTATATATATTTTTGAATTTAGAACTCACCCATCTTAAAACCGATTTCTCTTAATTAGGGTTGTTCATTCCTTTTAGCAAGTATTATGATAATCACTTTTCAGATTTTTTTTTTCCGCATTGAAATTAAAATCTTGACTTTATGCATTTATACAGTGGTGGGCACCCAATTGCTTTTTGCCATAGAGAGGTCAAATCTTGATCAACCAAGTCCTATCCACCACAAGAAATAATTCTCAACATCGCATAATCCTAATATTGGAATCCAATAGCATCTTTCTATGACTAGCTTTTCTCACCGATGTTCCTGGCCCCATAACACTCTTCAATCAAACTCGAGACACTGTCTCAACCAAAGACCAATTCTTAGCATCGCCACTTTTCAACTTCGACGGCCTGGGCGCACCACTCGTGACCTTGATGGCCCGTGGCTCTCTACATAAATGATGGATGGCGCATGTTCTGTGCTAGTCATAAGCGCCTGCGATTTCTAAATGAGGTCAGCTTTAGAAGATCGACCGATGTCAATCACGTTCGATTCACTTTGTGACAAGGGGTCCAAGAATCAAGCAATCCTAATTTCATAGCTTCTAGGTGAAGAACTCTGTTGTGTTTGACCATTTCCTAGCAAATGCCGGAATTCTGTGAGAATCCTCTTAAAAAGTAGAGGAATTTTGAAAAACTAAACCAGGTTCGACAAATTATCAATATTTTGACCGGAATTCTCGTGCGAGTCTGAATCGATAATGCAACTAATGAAAGTTAAACTGCCATCTGTAAGCACAAAAATTGCTAGCAAGGTTAGCACTTTCGATGGGATTTGAATTTTGAGGGAAAAAAAGGGTTTTGAAGTAGATGTTTGTGGCAGTGGATTTCGCTATGATCTCGTGTGCCAATTGCTGAATTGATAATGCAAGTTATGAACGCTAAACTACCATGTGTAATGAGAAAATTGCTAGCGGACCGAAGAGATTACTGTCGCCGGATACTATACCGTGTTCTGTTAGGACTCGATTGTTGCAGAACCCAAAGTGGCAGCAGCTCAAAATGAGAGTTCTGCAATAGCTTATATAGGGTCAGAAGCAGAGAGGTCTCAATCTTACTGCCATGTGGTTCCTGTGCAGCAAAACTTACCGTGGCTACTGCCACAGGGTCAAGCATTTGTTGACGCAGCTCGGGGCGAGTTACAAAGTCGTCGAGCTGGACAAGGAAGGTGAGCGTCTCCTACCCTCTTGAGCCGCCTGCATATAATCTTGATCTGAGTATATAAACCATCTTGCTCTTGGCTATTTGGAGGCTGATGATGTCGACAAAGCAAAGATACCTTCTTTTTTAAGCATATTTGCTGGTATAGCATTCTGTTCAGGCGTAAAATCCACTTAAGAATCTGCCCCCACAGTGCTCGATTAGCCCCAAAAGACCTGTATGACCTGTATCTTTGATTCTTTCGACCGTGGGTTTTGAACTGTAATTTATTGATATTTCCATGATTGTGCAAATGATCGCTTTATCTCCAAGATGAACTCGTGTGGAACATGATCTCTTTAACACTACATTGTTCAACCATCTGAATTTCCTTTCGAAGGTGAAGGAGCTGTGGTTCAATCGGCTTTGGCAGATTGGACGGGGCTGAGAATAGTACCAAATGTGTTCATTGGGGGAAATCATATCGGTGGCTGCGATTGTAAATTCTTAATTGCGTGCTAATCATCTGTCTCTCTTTTCTTTGTTGATTTCAAGAAAATCTCTGGTAGAGGTTAGATGCAACACGGGTGTTGTTGGACAACTAATCTTTTAATGTCGGCTTTCCTTGCAATGCCAGCGGTCACTCAGAAACACCAGGCAGATCAACTGGTACCTCTTCTTAGGAGCGCCAGAGCTGTGAAGACCTAATAAAAGGGGTGCTCATAGTTCGAACCTTCGATCGAAAGAGAGAAACAGGTGTGATGGAAGTGGATAAACTGAAGTGTGACATCCACTGCACATGTAAATGAAAGAATTGTCTTTTGACTGCTCGCACAAATCTGGAATGTGTAGTATAAACTTACCTTGTCAGCAGAGTTGCTACCATATTAGTAGCAGCTGAAAATCCTTAATGCAAAAGTGGAATAACTATCAGAAATTCTGAGACCCAGACTGTTTGTTTGCCAAAGTGACTAGGAAACAATTTGACGGCGTCCAGCAATAAAGTTTCACGGGACATTGATCAAGACTTCTTTAGAGATCTGCAGTTTTATGATGCAGGAGAGTTATCGTCGAGATTAAGATTATTTCTTTGCTTCCAGTTCTGATAATTCGAGTTCAATGCGATGATCCAAAAGCAAGCAAGATCTCGCAGCAAATAGTTCTATAGGGAACAGTCACGAGCTTCTCCTCTCCCACTTTGCTGGAAAGCAACCTCTACGGTCCTGTCGAGGGGTGTGCAGAAAATGATGTGGCGCGTGCGATCATGAAATAGCCCCTAAATCCTCTTGATCAGGGCGTGGCCAAATCAGAAAGGGGTCTTCGCCGGGAGTTTTCCCTTCGTGGACCCATTGCTGACTCTCGAGGTTCACCAACAAATGCATCCGCCATAATTATAGGGGGAAGAGGTACGGTCATACGTTCTCCGCAAAAATCAATGCTGTAATAGTTGACTATTTTGTCTACTTGGATCTACTCAAATAATGAACTAATCCTCCACTTTAGGACCATCTGAAGCGGATTGCAAAGAATAAGTGACTGCAGAGTAACTTTCACACTGTTTCTTCGGCCTGGGGTCGTGCTGTGCAGTACTGGTAGACCGATAAAAATTGCTAGTCAATTCACCACAAATGCCAGCTTCAAACCAAGAAATATATAGGAAAAAGTTGAGAAGTTCATCAAGCTGTCTAGATGATCATTTCAAGATTTCATCCATCCTCGTCATGGCAAAAGAGACCATCGCTCTGAGAAAAACTGAAGTGGAAGTGCTAATTAGAAGATTTCCGACGAAAGAGGCAGGATCTCGGGGTTTTGCTTTTCATTTATGAGATTACAGGACATGAAAGAAGCTAGCATGAACTCCTACACAATTGTGATTCTGTTTCCATGAGTCACTGTACTTCCTGAGTAAATTCAGTGGAATTGGCAATACTAAGAAAAAATGGAGGATAAAGGAAATAAATAAAATATATGTACATGAGTTCCTCCGACTCCATTAAGTGGGAAACGGCCAGCATAAGACATGACCGATGCACCATGGAGCTTCTGCAATCTCTTGCACAGCAGCCGCATCTTCACCCTGTCTCGCAGCGCAGATCTCCTCATCCTGATTTCCCAATCGGGGTTCGAGAAACGCTCGAGCATCACTGGCCATTGGACTCCTTGCAATCTGTAAAATATGGGTTTTGACCCAGTCAAAAAAATAAAATAAAATAAAATAAAAAGGAGATAAAAGAAAAAGGAAAAAGAAAAGAAAAATGGAGAGATAAAAGGGAAAGAGAGAAAGAAAAAGGAGGAGAGAGAGAAATGGAGAGCAGAGAGCTCTCGCTCAAAGAAAGGAAGAGGCAGAGAAGAAGAAGAAGAAGAAGAAGAAGAAGGGTTTTGTGTGTTCTCATCATGGGAGCCAAGCCACATTAATTGCGTAACGCAACACCCGGTAAGCGCTCGTGCTCCCCCTTCGTTCAATCGGAGTAATTTCGGACGTAGGGTTTGAAATTCGGAATTTTGGGAGAATCGAACGGCGAAGTATGATTTTTATAGAAATGGTACTTTGGGATGTTGGATGTTGTGAAGCTATAACATTTTACGGATCGTGATTTGAGCTTGTGGTTTGTCTGGAACGGAATTTTGAATTCATGGGCGCATACTGGTATTGTAGCGAACAGTAAGCTTTGAGCTTGTTTTTTTGTTGTTTTCGGTAGTGTTTTGGGGTGGCTGAATTGGGATTGTTGTTGTACGTTAAGAGAGCTTTCTAAAGACTGTAAGACAGCTTGAAATAGAATTTTGTGGAGGAAGTTATGGCGCGACAAAGTTGGCGCATGGGCTGCGCCTTGTGGGAAATTGATGAGTTTTTGATAAATGTGAGTTTTCGTGGTGCATAGGTGTCGTTTTATCGACAAATAGGCTTAGTATAGACGAGTCATTATGCGAATATCTTTTTTACTCGACCTTTTGATAATGTTTTCCGTCAATTATTAGAGATTCGAGTGCGTTGGTTCGAGTGAGCTCATGTTTTTAAAATAATAAATGATTGATATTATATGAGTCATGAATAAGCATATTTGTTGCATAAAATTTGGATCGAGCATTTACTGCGTTTTGGTATTTTAGAATAGTGTGAGAATTTTTGGTGGAAATATATGTTTTGTTTGATGAACGAAGTTGAGAAATATTACATATTTTGAGTTTGTGAAACCTTTTCACGAAGATCTCGGCTTTGAGATGGTTTATGGAAGGTTATATGAATATCGATTTGTGATGAACTTTTTGAAATGTATTTGATTTGAAATTGATTTATGAGACGAGTCTTGAACATTATTTGAGAATGTTTTATGAAATGTATTTTTGGCGGATAAGTTGAGTTGCAAAACATTCTGGGGATTGTCGCGACCTCTTTTTTCGGCACCCGCGATCGGGTACGGGCGCCTAAAGGAGACTAATGGCTCGGCTAATTATGCCCGGACTCTCCCAAGTCCACCAATTCACGACTTTAATAGTTTGAGTTTTTAACCTATAAATCAATTTTTAATTTGGAGTCGCCACTAATCGATTTGGGGTGGGTTGATTAGAAACCCAAGTGAAGTATTGGGAGAAATATTCACTCATGCGCAACTAGAGAAATTAGGATCGGGGACTTGATTACACTAGTTAATCACTAATGCCCTTTCGGTACCTAATCTTGTTTAAACCCTAAGGCTTTTTGGATGTTTGAAAGATTTTCCATGCATTTTGGGAGGAAAAACATTTTTGAGTCATTTTCTAATTTTTGGACACAAAAGGGATTTTTTTGGGTTTTTTTGGAAAAATACAAGTCTTTTGGCTTTTTCTGAATTTTTGGCTTTTTTTTTTTGGAAAATATGAAATATTTTTGATTTTTTATTTTTTGAAAAATAAAATATTTTTTAATATTTTTTAATATTTTTTTGATATTTTTGGAAAATAAGTTATTTTTTGATTTTCTCGGTTTTTTTAATAAAACATTTTTTTCGACATTTTTTAAATATTTTTTCGATTTTCTGAAAATTAAAACATTTTTTAATATTTTTGAAAATAAAACACTTTTGATAAAATATTTATTTTTTATTTATTATAATATTATTTTATATTAAGATAATAAAATAAAACCGGCCGGGTCGGATCCGCGGGTTGGGTCCAGGCAGGTCAACCCTAAAGCCTTGACGGGCCCACGCGGGCCCGACTTTTTATTTTAAAAACGGCCGTGGCCGGGCGTTTAGAGACGCCCGACCCGGCCCGACGACCCGACTCCACAACCCGCTCCCTAGCGAAACCCTACCCGACCAACTCCCCCGCCCGCGGATTGCGAACCCTACCCGATTTTAGGGTCCCAGATTCGCTTCGCGGCCGGAAAATCGCAAACCCTAGGGTTTTGCGAATCCGCGGCGCCGGAGACGAAACCCGGGCATTTCGGCGGCGCGGTGACTATGGTAGCGGCGGGCGACGAGAACGAGACAATGGAGAGGGCTACCTAGTCAAGACCGGCCACCAGGTGCACGGCGAGAGACGGCAACGACGTCGCACGGGCTCGACGCCCTTTCGCCTTCCCGAGCTCGATCTCCCCCTCTCTCTCCCGATCCACTCCTCCGGCCACACCTCGGATTTCCGGCCACGAGCCCTCGGACCCCCGAAGTCTCTCGGTGGGTCGTCGAGGTTTGCGACCTCAATCCGCTCTCTCTCTCTCTCGAGTTCTCGCAGATCTGGGTTCGCTCACCGCCGGCCTCCCCCGAAGTCTCTCGGAGGGAGGTCGTTGAGCTCGCGACCGACCGCGCCCTTGCTCGCTCTTTGAGTTCCCAAAGTCTCGGGGGATCTCTCGGAGCTCGCGAGCCTCTCTCTCTCGCTCGCTCTTCAACCTCCTCCGAAGTCTCTCGGGAGGAAGTTTCCAAGCTCGCGATCTTCTCGTGTGTCCATCAACGACGGAAATGCTCCGCTATTTATAGGCGAGGAGGTCCGGTCGACGGAGAGGCTCGGCCGCCGGTCTTTGGCTTGCCGGCCCGGACCTCCGTGGCCGAACCGGCGTCCCATCCGCCACGTGTCCTCCCAGGCCGCCCCCTTTTCTCAAGCGCGTCGCCGTCCGTCCGCTCATCCGGCGCGCGCCCTTTGTGCGTGTGTTGCGGGCGGATGGAGGAGGAAGAAGACCGAAAGGGGCCGGGTCGGAGGAGAAGGAAAGTGGGCCGTAGAGGCCCATGCGGGGGGAAGAAAGGGAGAAAAATGGGTTGCTGGCTTCTTTTTTCTTGATGTTTCTTTTTCTTTTCTTTTTTAATTATCTTATTTATCCGAAATAAAAACTTAATAAAATTAACATACTTAAAATTGAGGTGTCAACAACTGCCCATCTTTGAAGGTGAGCTCGCAGAGGTTGCATTCAAAAACTAATACCTCAATTTTATCCATGCATGCGTAGTAGATTATATTTTACTTGGAACCTATTATTCTACGCAAAAAGGGCAATGTAACATTACATATACTAAGACGAAGATAAGAAGATACCCGTAGCTACTTACCGGGAGTGAGTGAGATAGGGTGTGAACCCCGAGTTTGGCAAGTATCAAGGCGTCATCTTACGGTGATATGAGGAGGTTGCTTTTCAGGGCTCGAACCATTCTTGGTCGCCACTGTTAAAACAATCAATGGTTTGTCTATGACCCGAACCTTTCTTCGGTCGCCTATTGGAGTAGTCAGTGGTTTGTCTCGAACCCGAACCATTCTTCGGTCGCCGTGACGGGAGACTGCTCTTCCAGGACCCGAACCATTCTTCGTTCGCCTGTTAAAACAATCAATGATTTGTCTAGGACCCGAACCTTTCTTCGGTCGCCTTGACGGGAGATGCACCGACCTTTCTCAAGGCATCTCATTTGTGGGTGCCTGATTTGTATCGAAGACACCAGTTGGTACCCGACCTTTCTCGGGAGATGCACCGACCTTTCTCAGAGCATCTGTTTTGTTGGAGTGTCTGACTTCTGTCAAAGACACTGGTTGGAACCCGACCTTTCTCGGGAGGATGCACCGACCTTTCTCGGGGCATCGATTTGTGGGGCGTCGACTTCTATCGAAGACACCGGTTGGAACCCGACTTTTCTCGGGAGGATGCGCCGACCTTTTCAAGGCATCGATTTGTGGGGCGTCGACACGTCGAAGACACCGGTTGGAACCCGACCTTTCTCGGGAGGATGCACCGACCTTTCTCAAGGCATCTGTTTTGTTGAGGTGTCTGACTTCTGTCAAAGACACTAGTTGGAACCCGACCTTTCTCGGGAGGATGCGCCGACCTTTCTCAGGGCATCAATTTGTGGGGCGTCGACTTCCGCCGAAGACACTAGTTGGAACCCGACCTTTCTCGGGAGGATGCGCCGACCTTTCTCGGGCATCAATTTGGAAGATACTGGACATTCACAAGCATATCAAAGAGTACCGGATATTCACAAGTACTAACATGAAGGATATTTGGGCCTTTGCGGGGGCGTCGAAATGGGTATTTGGCTGACCATAGGCATTGAAAGGGTACTTGGATGATCACAAGTATGAATTCTTGGGGATACTGGATATTTGTGAAGGTGTCCCACCTCTTGGTAATGGGAATGTCGAGGGCATGCCCGCTTATTCATAAAGGTCTCTCACCTCTTGGTAAAGGGAATATCGAGGACGTGCCTTGGATATTTATGAAGGTCTCTCACCTCACAGTAATTGGGAATATCGAGGGCACACGAGATATTCGTGAAGGTCTCTCACCTCTGGTAATTGGGAATATCAAGGACGTACCTTGGATATTCATGAAGGTCTCTCACCTCCTGGTAAAGGGGAATATTGAGGACGTACCTGAGATATTCGTGAAGGTCTCTCACCTCCTGGTAAATGGGAATATCGAGAGCGTACCTGAGATATTCGTGAAGGTTTCTCGCCTCCTAGTAAATGGGAATATCGAGGGCGTACCTGAGATATTCGTGAAGGTTTCTCGCCTCCTGGTAATTGGGAATATCGAGGGCGTACCTCGCATATTCGTGAAGGTCTTTCACCTCTTGGTAATTGGGAACATCAAGGACGTACCTTGGATATTCATGAAGGTCTCTCACATCCTGGTAATTGGGAACATCGTGGACGTACCTTGGATATTCATGAATGTCTCTCACCTCTGGTAATTGAGAATATCGAGGACGTGCACAGGATATTCATGAAGGTCTCTCACCTCTGGTAATCGGGAACATCGAGGACGTACCTTGGATATTCATGAAGGTCTCTCACCTCCTGGTAATTGGGAATATCGGGCGCACAGGATATTCGTGAAGGTCTCTCACCTCTTGGTAGTGGGGAATATTGAGGACGTGCCTCGCATATTTATGAAGGTCTCTCACCTCCTGGTAACATAAACTTGAATGTAGCACAAGGCTTACCTGGATGGCCGCATGCACAAAGGGGTGGAACACTGGATAGCTACAGTGTACAAAGTCTTTGGAATACTTGGATGAACACAAGTATTTAATGATACAACATGGGACCACTCGGTTGGTCCAAGTGTAAGAAAGCATACACAGGTAGGCGCAGGCACACAAAGCAGTGGAATGTTTGAACAACTGCTATTATTTGGGGACAACTTGGGCAAGTTGAGTGTCATGAAAAGGATGTACCTGGACAACGGTGGGTACTTGACGATATGGGGATACCTAGACAGCGGTAGGTATTCCAAGAGATACAGTGGGATCACAAGTATCAATACTGGGGACAACTTGAATGGTCGAGTGTCGGGAAAATGGAGTATCCAAACGGTGGACCGGTACTCAAGAGACGGGGATACCTATACGGCAGTAGGTATTCAACAATAAAGGGATACTTCGTTAGTCACAAGTATCAATACTTTGAGGACAACTCGAATAAGTCAAGTGTCAGGAAAAAGGAGTATCCGGACGGTGGCCGGTACTCAAAGACAATGGGATGCTAAGACAGTTGCAAGCATCGAAACTCAAGAGACAATTCGAATAGGTCGAGTGTCAAGAGGAGAGTACCTAGACAGTGATAGGTACCTTAAGTCAAATGGGGATAGAGATATGCTTACCTGGCAATATCTCTGATCTCTAAGAGTATGTCTGCTATTTGTATAGTATGCACACATGATTGTATATGTTGTAAATTCATGAGTTCAAATGAGATTCATGCATGATAATTTTGTCAATTCTGCATCTTTTGATTTCCACTGGGGAAGATTTTGAAAGACAACCTTCATTTAGAATGTAGATGTCTTGAGCATGCCAGATGAGGGATTTTCAGTCTGAAAGGACTTTCCGCTCACTCTCATGGAAAAGGCTATCCTAACCATTGATGCAGGATTCATAAGAACAACACTATCTCACTGTCATCATGTCAGCAGGGGTCTGAGTATTCTCGCAAACGGTACGACTTTATCAATGTGAGAGGTCTTTGTTGAAACTGTGATGAAGTCTTGGTTAGTGGCTCATCGAAGGGGACCATCAAGGTTGAAGCTAATGGACGAAAATGTTGCACAATCATCTCCGGGTTTACGAGTCAAGAACCCTGCGAAAGAGATAGAGTAATCTTGCTCGTACTTCTCCGAGCGATGCTTATAGACATATGAAATCCTGCGTTAATTGAAGTGCCCCTAGTCGAAGAGACTTTTACAATAGGATGCAATGTAGGCTTGATTCATGTGTAAAAAGGTAAAGCTGGTGATTGCCTTGGCATTTGTCGCCAGTCTTTCTTCTCACTGTCAAATGGAGGTTCTAAGGACCACAACAGCAACATTTTATTGGCTGCATTTTTTACTAGGGGGCATTGGCCTTGCTTTTACCAGGCACACTGCTTCTTTCATGCCCCTATTTTTATTCCAGTTCTTCTTTTATGGGCATTGACCTTGCTCTTACCAGTACACCGCTTTTTTATGCCCATGTTTTTTCATTCTTGTTGCTTGAGAGCTGATCTTGACAAATTCAATCGAAGCACCGTTATTAGACTCTTGAGTCTTCATCTTGATAGGCGCTCCAAGCTATCTTTGTTTAAATGGTAGTAACTTCTGTTTTGCCTCCATGTGAGGGTGAATTTACAAACTCAATTGAGTTGTACAATAGATACAAGTGCGTAAAGAAAGAATTGCTCTTCGTCATTCTAGGGCACTTAAATTAACGCGAGTGTTCATATGCAATAAAGACACCCAAAGATTGATGCAAGTGCGAGCAAGAAAATTTCTATCTCTCTTCTCACCTTGTGATGCCGACTTGACTTGCTTTCGACTTGCCCCAGTGTGGAGTAGTTCTTTGACGGGAGCATAGCAAGAATTTGTCAGTGTATGGGGCTCAATGGGGTGAGCGATGGAATGCCTCTCACTATTTTGGTTATCGTACCATTCGCGAGAGAACTCTTTACCCTGCAGCCATGGAATTTTCTGCACTCATCTCACAAGTGTATAGATGGGGGGAACTGTGTGTAGGATATGGCTTGCCTTTCATCATTCTGACGTGCCTCACCCAGCATACTCAATTAATCTTGTATTCTTCATTTAGCTGTCTATTCTAATAATTCTCAGTGGAATCGAGTGATTTAGACAGACAAAATCATCATGCGAGAATTCATCCGGAAATGACATGCAACATTTTGAATATGATGGAGTTTGAACTCTTTAAAACAAGTGAATGGTTTTGACTCGCAAAAAAGACCCTATTGACAACTTTATGGGTTAACATAATGGTGTTTCCAAATATGTTAGATTTTGAACATCAAAAGGGTTATTCGCAAATGGACGTCGATGGTTGTCCTATTGATTAGGAATATGACACATGAATGATCGGTCGGGGTTGGGAATCGATCGGGCATCTCGCTTTTGCCCCCTAGAGAAGAGAATATGTACAAGTAGATCAATTAGTTTGGCCAAAATTAAATGTGAGTTGAGGCCTGAAGATTTTCTGTCATTTGCTTTGGCAATACTTGAGACGCCATTTTGCTTGGGAGAGTTTGTCATGCCTCTCATTGATTTGTTATCTTTGTTTTTGACAGTCAGTTAATCCTGCAACAAACAAGACATGCTTCTCATTGATTCGTTATCCTTGCTTTTGACAGTCAGGTGATCCTGCAACAAACAAGAGGGAATGTGTTAGTCATGAACTCTTTCAAGAGTCGAATAACTGGAATCGATACAACTTTACCCTTCACTGGTTTGCAAATGATTGGGTGAACCTGAAGTGAGAGGGGGACACGAAGTCCTATGTCCCTTACTTCATTAAGTCAATTATTCTCTGAATTAGCTCCTGGATGACATGTCTTTTTACACGAAGCCAGGTGAATTTGATGTGGGTCATTTCCACGTACTAGCTTGGCCAATATTGATTTGCCTAACCATTGAGTTTGGTTCTTGAGTTGTGATGCTCCCTGTCAATAGGGGGAATATGTCAAAAGTGAATTCAAAGAAGGGGAGTATTGGAAACGATACCAAATTAGTCTTCTCCAAAGTTTGTATTTGCCTGACTCCGATGATGTTTGAATGTCGATGACAGCCTTTTCGTCTTGGCATAGTTTGACATTTCTTTCGATTGGCCTTCCTCACTTGTGACTATGTATGCATGATTGCTGGTTGTTGATTCATCTTCAACGCATTCCTTCTGTGGAATTTTTCCTTCTACCTTTGATCAGGCAAAGTCATGTACCTCAAGCTTCTATGGAATCTGAGATGGACAATCAAAACCTCCAATTCTCTAATGGCAATTATTTCTTGCAAGAGCATGCGTCTGAATAGGAAGTCAGGTTTCTAGGTCTTCATTTTGAATAGGGGCTAGAGACCGCTTCAACTGCCTGGATTTCTTCCCCGTTGACAGTAATCACTTTAAAGGAAGAGAAGCAATTCCTTCTTTGTGCTTCTTGGCTCATTGAGGCTGGAAGTTTTGTCAATGAACTCACGACATCCTGCCTCGAGTTATCATGCTATGTATGCTTCAAGTTTGATAATATGCATGTGCCTATTACATCCCATCCTTCGTCTCCTGTAGATGGAAGAGAGAGGATGTCATTTTCGACATTATGTTCAGGGAATATGACTTACCATTTTGAAGCGTGATGATCCTTTTTGTTTGCCCTCGCTTTCTTGGAAGGGTGTCTTTGAATTTGGTGGGTTCACCGATGTGCTTGCTTCAAATGCCCCTGTCACACTAAGTTAAAGGGGACGTGAATGATCTTCTGAGACATGAAGTGAGTGAGTCAGAAAGACAGACATGATTAAATTTATCATCTTTTTTGAAAGATTTTGGTGATGAAGTGTTTTCTATTTTCAAAATATGTATTCAGGAGAGAAAAAAGCATGAGGAAGCCCAGCCCTCAGTATTCTCCTTGGATATATTTTTTCATGGTTGGATAGCATCAGGGCTGGTTTGGGATACCGCCTCATGCTCTCAAAATATTTTTAACTTTATTTAATAGGTGGATTTACATTTTGGAAAAGTGTTTTCAAAAGTTAGTTCCTCAAGCTTGAACCGATGTTGAAAATAAAAACAAGCCGAGACTTAAGAAAGATGTACAAGTTCCCACGTAGGGGAATTATGAAAGGAAATTAAAAGGTTCTACTCGGCGGGCCTGCACCCATTTCCCCTTATGGTCCTTCATTGATGGTGTCTATGAAAAGGTCTCCAAACATGGTGGTCATGTCATCCGGTCCTTCTTTCTCTATTGCTAAGGGTGGCACTTCATTGCCTGAATAATACCCAGCCTTCACCAGCCCTTGATGAATGTCATCGGTATGTGCTTTGACATTTCTGCTTGATTGTCTTCAAAACTAAATACCGCATTTACTTTGTCGGTGTGATCGGGGAGCGAATTGCTCGAATGAGAAAGCTTTAGTGTCTAACAGGTTGGATTCGACTATTAAGGGCGAAGCACTCATCAGTCGAATGCCCCACTTCTTCCATGTGATAGTTGCATATCTTTGACGGGTCATAGTTGGAAAAACTTTCAGCGTTGGGTCGTTTTGGCTCAATCGAAAGGAGGTTCTTCTTTCGCAGGATTGCCGCATTACTTGTGATGGAGTTCCAGGGAAGAGGAGTAAATTGTCTCTTGTTGTTGTAACGCGAGATGGGACGGCTGAATTTGGTGGTCTGTTGCTGTCTTGCACTCGTCGAATTGTTGGAGAATGATTGTAGGTCGCATTGACATCTACTAGGGGTTCTTTATCTTTCTTCATGCTGAACCTGCCCGTGGGTGTAGGTTCAGTGAACCAACCATCCTTCAACCCTATCTCGATTTGCTCCCCCATTGGAATGAGTTGATTAAATGATTCGGCGATCATGGTTACCATTCGATTACGGTACTCGTAAGAGAGGGTTTTGATAAACATCTTTCTCAGCTCGAAATCGGTTGGTTCAGGACCGATTTGGGCGGCCAGATTCCTCCATCGGATAGTATATTCTTTGAACGATTCGTGCTTTTTCTTTTCGGTACGCTCAAGATCCTCACGAGAAGGGGTAATATCCATTATGAACTTATACTGCTTGAGGAATGCCTCACTCACTTCGCTCCATGTTTCGAGGAGATTCATGTTCTTTGTAATGTACCACCTCGGAGCGGGGCCTGTAGACTTGATTGGAACAATGGATCATTAATGGTGCATTATTAACGTATTGGGTCATTTGAACCAAGTACATTTGCAAATGAGCCCTAGGACAAGTCGTGCCATTGTACTTCTCAAACTCAGGCATTTTGAATTTTTCCGGCATTTTGACATTGAAATAAATGGAGAGATCCGTCAAAGTAGGATCTTGGAGGCCTTGCAGTTGTTTCAGCTTCTCCTCAAGCTTTTCGAGGCGTTTGTCATGCTCGGTTTTAGACAAACTGCTCCGGCCTAGCTTTCTCGATCATGGCTGGGTGCGGATCATCCTCCAATTCGGGTATGTTATCGTCGGTATCTCCACCTTGATCACCCCTAGTAGATGATTGTGGCAACAATACCTCGATTGAGGCGGGCGGGAGTGAGTTTGCCCTGGATGGAGTCTATCTCGCTTTGAAAGTTGTTGAAGCACATTGAAGACTTGCTTTATTTCACTTTCCATGACCGCAATACGGCTTGGTACATTTTCTTCGGCCATTCTTGCTCTTGCCTTTGAACGAGTCTGGATCGGCGAACGTTGACGTTCTGTGATTACCCTAGTCATGAGTAAACAAATGTGTGTGAATACAAGGCGTAAATAGGGAGTCGGTCCATGATGACAACCTAATCCTACTATTTTTGTTTATTCATAAAAAGGTAGAGGATTTCCTAAACATAGATTGAAAAAGGGCACGTGGCATGTTAACATAAGCTAAAAAGATATTCAATTTGAAAGGCGAAGAAAGCATGAGTTGCAACAAATTTTGAAAAATGTTCCTATCCCATTTTTTGAGGCAAATGAAAATTCTTGCGGAAAAGAATTTTGTAACATGCTTGAGAATAAAAACATCAACTGAAAATAATTTTTTTGCAAAAGTTTTTTTTTTAACTTTATAACAATTACTTTCAAATTTAAATGACCGTGGTATTAAATCCTAGACTAATCATGGACCACTCGATATATACAGGAAGGTAAGTAAATTACACAAAATAAAAACTTACTTCACATGAGAAAATTGATGGTAATCACATAGACATGCGCATGATATGTGCGGCTCGATTTCTAACTGAGAAGGTTTGTTGAGATTAAAAGGATATCCGCCCGTCGCAGTCTCGCGTTAGCAGCATACCCTCATAACCTCAGCTAAGAAATTCGAGGAAAAGAAAGGCAACCTCTACATCGCAGTCTCGCGTTCGAGGTCGTATCTTTCTTAACACCATCTTGGAAATCCTATGGCGGCCCAGGTCCGGCGGCCGGGTTGTGTGTGCCATATGTAATGCTAAAACATTTAAGGATGCACAACAATTTATAATCACAAAAACATTTTATTTTCATAGAATAAAAAAACTTTAAGCTATTACCCTGCACAAAAAAAAAATCCAAGTCGGCAAAGTATTTAAACAAAGATAAAACGGCCTAAGTCTTCAAAGTCCCAATGAGTCACCAAGCGTCGCGACCTTCTTTTCGGCACCCGCGATCGGGTACGGGCGCCTAAAAAGGAGACTAATGGCTCGGCTAATTATGCCCGGACTCTCCCAAGTCCACCAATTCACGACTTTAATAGTTTGAGTTTTTAACCTATAAATCAATTTTTAATTTGGAGTCGCCACTAATCGATTTGGGGTGGGTTGATTAGAAACCCAAGTGAAGTATTGGGAGAAATATTCACTCATGCGCAACCAGAGAAATTAGGATCGGGAACTTGATTACACTAGTTAATCACTAATGCCCTTTCGGTACCTAATCTTGTTTAAACCTAAGGCTTTTGGATGTTTGAGAGATTTTCCATGCATTTTTTGGAGGAAAAACATTTTTTGAGTCATTTTCTAATTTTTGGACACAAAAGGGATTTTTGGGTTTTTTGGAAAAATACAAGTCTTTTTGGCTTTTTCTGAATTTTGGCTTTTTTGGAAAATATGAAATATTTTTGATTTTTTTTTATTTTTGAAAAATAAAATATTTTTAATATTTTTTAATATTTTTGATATTTTTGGAAAATAAATTATTTTTTGATTTTTCTCGGTTTTTTTAATAAAACATTTTTTTCGACATTTTTAAATATTTTTTTCGATTTTCTGAAAATTAAAACATTTTTTAATATTTTTGAAAATAAAACACTTTTGATAAAATATTTATTTTTATTTATTATAATATTATTTTATATTAAGATAATAAAATAAAACCGACCGGGTCGGATCCGCGGGTTGGGTCCGACCCGGTCAACCCTAAAGCATGACGGGCCCGCTATGCGAGCCCGCTTTTTATTTTAAAAACGACGCCGTGGCCGGGCGTTTAGAGATGCTGGCCCGGCCCGACGACCCAACTCCACAACCCGCTCCCGGGCGAAACCCTACCCGACCCGGCTCCGGCACCCGACCCGACTCCCTCGCCCGCGGATTGCGAACCCTACCCGATTTTAGGGTCCAGTTCGCTTCGCGACCCGGAAAATCGCAAACCCTAGGGTTTGCGAATCCGCGGCACCGAGACGGAAACCCAGGCATTTCAGCGGCGACGGTGACTATGGTAGCGGTGGCAGCGACGAGAACGGGACAATGGAGAGGGCTACCTGGTCAAGACCGGCCACCGTGCACGGCAAAGACGGCAACGACGTCGCACGGCGCTCGACGCCCTTTCGCCTTCCCCAAGCTCGATCTCCCCCTCTCTCTCCCGATCCACTCCTCCGGCCACGCCTCGATTTCCGGCCACGAGCCTCGGACCCACGAAGTCTCTCGGTGGGTAGTCAGGAGTCTGCGACCTCAATCTTCTCTCTCTCTCTCTCGAGTTCTCGCAGATCTGGGTTCGCTCACCGCCGGCCTCCCCCGAAGTCTCTCGGAGGAGGTCGTTGAGCTCGCGACCTGACCGCTTCGCCCTTGCTCGCTCTTTGAGTTCCCGAAGTCGCTGGGGGATCTCTCGGAGCTCGCAGGCCTCTCTCTCTCGCTCACTCTTCAACCTCCTCCGAAGTCTCTCAAGAGGAAGTTTCCAAGCTCGCGATCTTCTCCGGTGTGTCCATCAACGACGGAAATGCTCCGCTATTTATAGGCGAAGAGGTCCGGTCGACGGAGAGGCTCGGCCGCCGGTCTTTGGCTTGCCGACCGGACCTTCGTGGCCGAACCGGCGTCCCATCCGCCACCTGTGCTCCAGCTGCCCCCCTTTTCTCACGCGCGTCGCCGTCCGTCCGCTCATCCGGCGTCGCGCCCTCTGCGCGTGTGTTGCAGAGCGAATGGAGGAGGAAGAAGACCGAAAAGGGCTGGGCCGGAGGAGAAGGAAAGTGGGCCGTAGAGGCCCATGCGGGGGGAAGAGAGGGAGAAAAATGGGTTGATGGCTTCTGTTTTTCTTGCTGTTTCTTTTTCTTTTCTTTTTTAATTATCTTATTTATCCGAAATAAAAACTTAATAAAATTAACCTACTTAAAATTGAGGTGTCAACAGGGATATATGAAATGATTTATGGATTTAGTTTGAGAATTATGGATGGTATTTGTTTTGGATTGATGTGGATGCTCAATATGCTGTGAGCCGAGGGGCTTGTGGTATGCGCATACTATTCTAGGATATCCTTGTGGGCCGAGCCACCGGCTAATAATAGGTGAAGACCTTGCCAAGGGGGGAATCTTGGTCGCCTCGTCACTAGCTGTTATATAATGACCATGGTTTGATATTGAGCAACGGAACGGTCAATGGAGTAGACCATTGACATGTGATATGAGATGGGTCGATGAAATGAACCATCGACGTGTAATTTGAGATTAGTCGATGGAATGGACCATCGACGTGTAATTTAAGATTAGTCGATGGAATAGACCATCGACGTGTAATTTGAGATTAGTCGATGGAATAGACCATCAACGTGTAATTTCATTTGATTATCAATGTGTGGTTTGATGAGATTAATCAATGGAATAGACCATTGATTCATGTTTTTATGAGATTGACCAATGAGTTAGACCATTGGCATTTGCCTATTATTATCTTGAATATTTTCGCTTTAAACATATTGTGTTAAAGTAAAAAATGTTATATTTTGGCCTTGAAGGTTTGTTATATTTCTGGGTTTGGTGTGGTATGAGATTTACCAATGGAATGGACCATTAGCGTGTGAATTAATGAGATTAATCAATGGATTAGACCATTAATGTTTATTTCGATGTTATTATGAAATGATTATTTTTGCTATAAATATAATTATGTTGAAGTGTATGTAACTTATTCTTTTTACTGTATGTTTTGTTATATCCTAGATTTGAGTTAAAAGAGTTGCGGTTTGATTTTATAAATATGCATAGTGGGTGCTCGATCCACTTAGAAGAGATGCACTACTCACTGAGCTGTGATTGCTCACCCCTCTATTTTCCAATGTTTTTCAGGTCCCTCGATTAACAATAAGTAGGTACGAGAGCAATATGGATGTGGGGACTTTTAAGAGTTGGTTTTTGGGAGCTTTGAGGCTGCGTCCTTTGAGTGGAAGGATGGCCGTGTCATCCCCCATTCTTGTTAGTTTTGGGGTGTGACACAATCCTTCTCACAGGACCATATGCCCATCTCATAACATGCGGCTGAAGAATAAATAGTGGTCCTCTTCAAATGTCCGAAAATTACATCGCCTCCGCTGGCTCAGTTGATACCGCCAAAAAGGCTATCTCACAGGAGGCTTATGGTGGAAGCGGAGGAAATTTCAGCATTTGTCAGTTGGTTTATGATCCCAGTATTCGTGTTCGACCTTCTGCTGGAGTCATCTGGAATTGGATTATTGTTGAGAAATGGGGGTTGCATTGGCATGGGAACTATGCACTCCAGATCGTTGAGCATCTCAACTACTTCTGACATGGATGGTCGTAAATCTGGGGAAGCTTGGGTACAAAGAAGCGCAATTTGAATCACATTCAATGCCTCTGAGACGGGAAACTTGCCTTTCAACGCAGGATCGATGCATTCAGAAAGTCTATTTGATTTATATCGCTTCCAAACCTGAGAAGTACAGAAAAGTCGAAGCAAGTCATTAGAAACTTTGCTAGTGTTCAGCAGAAAAGACAGACTACCTCCAGATTGTGAAGGGATGAATTAAATAAAAGCCCTTGTGCAGCTGAATCATGATATGTAAAGCCATGAAGGGGTTCGCGAGGGTTACAAGATTTCCAGTACAGAGAAAAGAGTAGCCGGAAAACTCTCAATTTGAAGTTCGAGAAGATGTTACTTGTTAGGATTTATTCCAACTCTATATCATAGACAAGAAGAAATTTGCAAATGTGGCATGCATATTCTAGAGGTTGAAATCAGGAGGATAGGTATATGAATCTTACTGATTGCAGAACTGAACCTGAGGCCTGCCCAAAGATACTGTTCTTCCTACCACTTAGAATTTCTAGGACCAGCACGCCGAAAGCATAAACATCTGCTTTCTCTGTTAGTTGTCCCTTAACAAGATACTCCGGAGCCATATAACCCCTGCAAAATTATTCTTTCAGAAGGAGAGAAATCTGTTCTTCAGAATCTGTAATAGAAGATGAAATTGCCAAAGAGTGAAAAGAAGGGGTCATCCCCACAATAAGCCTTATATCAGATGCTCATCTTCTGAACTCATAATACATGGCGGTTCAAATAGCCAATCCAGTCTTCTCTACATGAAGAAGTCTTCTAAACTGGCTCAATTGAAACAAAAGGAGAAAAAAATAAAAAGACCAGAATCTTACAGTGTCCCTGCAATACCGGTGCTGAGATGAGAATTTTCTGGATCAAGACATCGAGCAAGTCCAAAGTCAGCAATCTTTGCTGTGAGATCTTCGTCAAGAAGGACATTGCTGCTTTTGATGTCTCTGTGTATTATTTTCACTCCACAAGGTCCATGGAGAAATGCCAGCCCCTCAGCTGTTCCGGAGATGATATTAAGCCGCTCCTGCCAACTCAGGACATGGGTCGCATTCTTGACTGCAACGGCAACCAGGTCTTGTTATCAGTTACATTATTGCAATTGAGTACTTATCAGGAATGAGATTGAAAAACTGCCTAGAAAAGACTAGAAAGAAAAAGTACTATTTTGGAACGAGATGAAGCTAGCAACTAGATTAACATCATAGAACAAATTTGGAGAACCTAAAATCTAGGGTTTTGTTTTGGTAGAGGCCCAACTTATGAAACCAACTCCACTAATCTCGGATGCAGAATGGAGCAGCAAGTGGGGGGTAACTTACCAAAGAGGATTTGATCAAGGCTTCTGTTGGGAACATATTCATAAACTAGGAGGCTTTCCGGGCCTTCAATGCTGCAACCCAGAAGGCGGACCAGGTTCTTGTGTTGGATTCCACTGATCAAATTTACCTCATTGAAGAAGTCATCCACCCACTGACAAGTGTTGAACACCAGTCTTTTACTGCAACAACTCTTCCATCAGGAGGATCCCCTCGTATACAGAACCAGCTCCTCCTTGGCCTAATTTCCTCGACTCATCAAAGAAGCCGGTAGCCTTCTCAAGCGATTCGTAATTAAAATTCAGATTCGACTTCCTTACGATTGCCGGAACGCCAAAGAGTATCTTCTGGACTGAGAATAGGCAAAGAAGATGGATGGCATTAGAGAATGTTTAAAGAGAAAGTTAAAACAGAAATATCCTCTTTAGTTTCGCATTTACCTTCTCTTTTCTTGGATAATTTTCTGTATCCAACATAAGCACCGACGATAAGAAGTGAAGTTGCAGCAGCAACGGATAAAGCAATAGCAATGATGATCCCAAGCTTCAACGAGTCTATTAAAAAACACAAAGATCATCCTTTGCTGACAAGAAACCGGAAGCTATAGCGATTAAGAGGCAAAAAATAACCTACTACAGACTACAGCTATCCCAATTCAGTTGAAAATACAGAACAAGAAAACTAGAACATTCGTGCAGACTAACTTGCAAGATCACTCAATTCTTACCACCATCTGTAGGGACGGTATAAAACCTCTGAGTCGAATATCGCATGAAACATCCGGCATTCATAGCCCTCCCTTCATCCCCAGGAGTGCAGTTCCTCGCCCTGATCATCGCATTCGCCAAGCACTCTCTACACCCTTCTCATCGAGAGTGTTCCAGCACTGCGCCAGCGCATAAACGCCAGCGACTCCTCCCCTCCTCGCCTCTCCAAAAACGGCGAACCCCTTGTTCCCCGGTGCGACCGCCGACACATTCGTCAGCACCCGATCGACCTTATCGACAAACTGCTGCCCTCGCCTGCTGGTCGGCCGAGACGCTGGACTGATTGGCGCACTTGACCAGGTCGTGCTGCGGATCGACGGTCTCGTTAAAGAAATTATAGTAATCGGACCTTATGAAGCAACCGTCGAGATACAACCGCCCCTTAGTATCCAAGATGGTGCATCGAGAAAGTAAAGTCCTGCTGTGCGCGAAACAGAGGATGCAATCGTCGCGGCTCAGGTCGCCGTGGCACTGAGCCAGGGCGTAGATTTCTGGCAACGGAGAGGTTATGGAATCATTAGCCCAGCGATCTTCAGCGACTTTCGCCAAAACTTTCTGCATGACGTCGAGGAAGTTCGAGACGGACGTGACGTTGGATTTGAGGCATAGAATGCCTGCCTCCGAGATTCGAGGATCGCCGAGCGAGGGCAAAAACGAGGAGCTGAAGAGAACCAGGAAAACGCAAGTGAGGTTGAGGATCGAAGGCCGCATTTTCGCAGCTCCGACCTCCCGTTCCGAGGCGAAATCCACCGGAGAACCGGATTACCGCCTCGATTTTCTATCGGTTCGAGCTTTTCGCGGTATCAAGGAGCTTTCAAAGGCGGTCTTATAGTGAATGATGAGTGGACGGAAGTGAGAATAGAAGACGAGCCGGCGCGGTTTATTTGAATGTTTTTTGGTAAATTAGCGGAGAATGATGAGGAATGATGATGAGGAATGACTTGACTGGAGGAGCTAACCCGCTTAAAATTCTAACTATTTATTCCGATTTGAAGACCGATAATTCGGATGGGACCAGGCCCCACAACGTGTTGGAAACTAGGAAGTCTCTCCCGTGAGATGACGGGCGTAGAGGCTGGGATACCCCAGTCGGGAGTTTGCTCCCTGGTGTGTCTCGAATTCACGGCTTTCTGAAAAGACCGGTACCATCTTCAGTGAAGTTTCAATTTGCTCCCCAGCATGTCTTGATATCGCATTCGAACGAAGTAGTTCGAGAACTGTTTGTATCATTTTTGGGTAAGGACTCTAATCGACACAGAATGGATGAGAAAATGTGTGTGCATCTATGAATTTTTTTGAGCCGGCCTTTCAAATGCTTCTTGCTCGTGAGACCAAAAAAGGAAAGCTGAAGAGGTGCAGTAACTAGATGTCGACAGATTTGGTGTCTGAGTTACGACGTTCTCCCACTCAAGATAAAAGCCATGCCTATAATCTATCATCGCCGCGATGCCCTATGCATATATGTATAGCAAGATTTGCATGCATTCCTTAGGATCGACCAAGTTGAAAGAATAAGATTTTTTTTTTTTTTTTGCTTTTATTAAGATGCACATGCGAGCTTGAAAAAATTGGTGTGATGTGAAACGGTTAATATATCTAATTATCTTCTAACTTACTGATTTAGACTTTCAAATAAAAATGGATCCAACTAGATACGTCGACGGAGTCAAACTTGAAAGCTCCTTCTTAATGACTTCCTCGGATGAAAGTGTCGGGTTTTTGCCGCACTCTCAACAAATGGCACTAGAGTATTCTCAACACCCTCTCTAGGCAAAAGAACGCAAGCATTGTGATGTAGCAATGCAAAGTTTGATATTAACTTTTATGGTTCAATCCAGAGGAATGAACATGGACAAAGTGGACATTCAAGTCAAGACACAAAGTGAATATTCAAGTTGACACATAAGTTGAGTTGGTACAATACTCGAATTAAGAGAGAGAGAGAGAGAGAGGACCCTAACTGTGATTACTAGTGCAAGGGATGACATGACTAAGAAACGCGATAGTTGAATCAGGAATTTTAAATAGAAAAAGAACCAAGAATGGACTGTCCATGCTAAATTATCACTGAATCTCTCCGTTCATTATTTATTGTTGCTTTCTATCTTTCCGGACAACGTATTAGCGCACATGATAAGTAATTTATTGAATGGAAATGTCAGTGTTTTGAGAGCATCTAAGCTAGTTTGATGTAGAGATGGTTTCTCCGCTAGTCCTTGGAGAAAGCACCAATGTCGAAGTAAGTATTCCCGTTAGCTCAAAAATAATTGCGCTTCTTAAATTTAAGGATGGCCATCTTATCTCGACCTTATCCCTCCTTGAAAATAGGGGTAGGCAATCGTGTCAGTTCAATCCAAAAGCTGAAATGAATAGATCTCATCTATTCGATTCCGGCCCTATTGACATGAGGACTGTGATAGGCTACGAAGCACGGACACGTTGTCCATGCTTACGTGTCGTGTCCCGACACGTGTCGGAGCGTGTCGGACACGGACACGCGGTCAACTTTTATCGACACGCATGTCCGGAAGACTGATGGAGGGTGGAGACGAGGGAGTGGCGAGGGAGTAGAGATCGCGAGCGCCGGCGAGACGAGCAGAGACTGCGAGCGCCGGCGAGACGGGCGACGAACGGACCACTGCGACGGCGAGAGACGGCTAGAGAAAGAGCCGAACAGAGAGAAAAAGAGAGAAGGCAAACTCCGCCGTCGAGACGAAGTCACGAACGGACCACCGCGACGGCGAAAGACGGCCAGAGAGAGGTGAGAGCCGCCACTGTTGCGATGGATCGGCGACGAGAGGAGAGGAAGAGGAGAGAAGGAAAGGGGATCGTGCGGCGCGGCAAGGAGGATAGGAAAAGGAGGGCTCGGCCGCTGCTAGGGTTTTTCATAAAGAAATAAAAAAATAAAAATAAAAAGGACTGATGGCGTGAGAGAGGGGGAGTGACAGCTCACCTGTCACTGTCAAGTGGGGGAGGAAAAAATTAAAATAAACGTGGGGCGGAGGAAAAGGACGAACGAAAGAAGGATTGGATTTTGGGGATTGTTTTTTTAACCGGAAAATTAAATAAATAAAATTAAAAATTGATTTCGAAAAATAAAAATGATAAATTTTAGTTATGGTAGAAAATTATGGATTTATTTAAATAAATTGATTTTAATTTCTTATTAATTTTTGGTTTCATTGATAATTTTTGTTAAAATTAAAAGAATATTTCGCATTAATTATGAATATATCTTTCGAATTTCAAATGAATTGATTTGTTAATATAATTAGTATAAATTTATTATAGGCTCTTTTTAATTAATTAATTATTTATTTATGAATTTGTATCAAATTAATTAAAAATAAAAATATTTATTTAATATACTGACGTGTCGCAACGTGTCGGAATTCTCTATTTTTTATAAATGACGTGTCGACATGTCATGTCGTGTCAGACACTCGTGTCGTGTCGCGTGTCCGTGCTACATAGGTAATAGGTTCCCTAATTAAAAGAAAAAAGGAAAAAAAGAAAAGAAGTTGAAAAAAAAAAGGTAGGTTCTTAGGTTTAGTTTTTGGCCAATTCCTCGTTCCAAAAATCAAGAATGGACTCTGTTGGGTGGGTTTCAATTTCTAAGATAATTACTAAAAAATTTTAAACTCATTGTGTGACATCCTAATTTTTCAAATCTGATTTCAATTGAATAAATCGGGTCTTTCGTTGACGTGTCTATAGTGTTATTCTCTGAGCCGATCACTCAAGAGATAACATACTATTTAGGAAAATTATTAAGGGATTTTAACGCAAAAAGACTTGAATCGATATGAATCGATTGCTCAACCGCACTAATTTCTGAGGGTCATTACGGCACACTTAAAAATCGATTAGAGATCGGAGATAAGTCGATTCGATTGAGATAGGTAATCAAAATGTAGGTAATTTCACCTGATTGCAAATTCTCATCGATCGGCACTAAATTGATTTTCTATCGTTTTTGGTACCATGTGTCCGTATTTGAGACATTGAGATTTTCACGACATCGAGAGTCGTCGATGTGTCAATGTACATTGTGACTCAAGATAAATCGATCACTGTCGATTCACTAAAATTCCTAAAAACTACCCGGTAGACTAGGTCACGCTAAAAGCGCGCCGAATTGAAAATAACTACGAATTTGAACCCGATTTCAGAAATAAAAATTTTTGAGGTGTCACTTGTAGTATTTTAGACATCGACTCATTCTCCAGAAGATTTTCGGAGATTAGGGATTTTTACGGATAATCGATATGGGCGTCATGGAAAATTAAGAGAAATTTGGACTGCCATGCCGAGTCTTTGAGTGTCGGGGATTTATAAAAAATTGTTCGGGATTTTTCTTCATCAAAATTGGATCTCAATTCGGGAAATTGAGTGAGGAAATTGAAGACTAAGAATGGAAATTCGGAGCTTTATGAGAGGAGCAATTTTGGGCTTCAAATTGGTTAATTTAGAGAAATTATAAAGTGGAAATTATTAGGAGACAAGTGAGTTAATACAATGGCTAAGGGTTGAAGATATTGGGTCCCTCCTTGGCTTCCTCTACATGTTTATCCACCCTACCCCCTCTTCGTGCGCCTTACCTTCAAGCCTGCAAGCTGCCGAGTCTTCATTTTCATTTGGCCGACCACGAGTTTTGTATCAGCGAAGCCACCGAAACAGCTTGCTTCTCCACGCGTTCAAGCCTGCAGCTTCCTCAGTCAACAACACCCACAGAAGCCCTTTGTTGACCCAATTTGCTGCTGCCCTCGCCCATCTCCACTGAGTTTTGTCTTCCCACCACCATCATCATCATCCAACATACACCATCATCTAACGCCATCATCATGTTTCCTCCCCTCAGCCTTGCGTCTTCAGCTTCTTCGGTCAAAGCTTCTCCAAACTTGCTTTGATTGTTCACACCGAAGACCGAATCTGCTTCGCCGAGTCGTCCAACGCCTCCACCGAAGCCTCCTCTTCACGCATCTTCATCTCTGTTTCGCTTCTTGGCTGCCACCACACTCGTCCAGTCAACAAACGAACCACCGAAGCCCTGGTTGACCGTCTTCCACGAAGCCCCAGTCCACCGAACACTTCTCAGCTTTGGTCTTCACGCCCGCGACTCCTTAAACGCGCGCGTCGCCCCTCCACTCACAAAGACTCCACCAAAGCCTCAGCACTCGCCAGCAGCTGCTTCGTCCGTTTCTCCTCTTGCGCGTGCGTCTCGGCCCCAGCAATCCACTCGGCCACTCAGCCGAAGAAGCCCAGCCCGTCGAAGCTGCTGCTTCTCTTTCTTTGTTGCTCCTAGGATTCAGCCCACGCAAGTTTTAGAAGCCCGCTCAATTCAGCCCATCTGCAGAGACATTTCAGTCCAGCCTTTGAAGCCCATGGATCCAGCGAATTCTTCAGCCTAGTGATTTTAAGCCCATCTCCAGCAGATTTTGAAGCCCAAGCTCAGGCCCAAGTTCAGTTGGTTTTAGCCCATTTGAAGTTCAGCCCATTTTGGGCTCGCGAAGAAAGCCCAAGCCCGCGACCAGCAGCCCTGCAGAAGCCCAAGACCGAAACTCAACCTTGCTGAGTTGTGTTGGGCCCGTTTTAGGCCCGGTCCAAGTCCATCGATGCCGCCGAAAATTCGGTTTTCGGCCGTCGTCGCGTCGTCGTCACGGTGAACCGGTTTCCCGTGATTAACCGGTGAGTTTATACTATAAACTCTCGCTAGTAGGTTAATGACGTTTAAGGGGTGTTTAGATTTATTTTATTAGAATTAGGTGATTAGTTAGATTAAATTAAAAATGTAATTATTTATTTGAGCATGTTAGGTGGTTAGCATGGTTTAGCTAAGGCCTAGATAAATTGTCGCATTTATCTAGAAGGGTTCGGGAATTTTTCAGTCCGTATTGGTTATTAATTAAATGATTCTGGCCTAGGTTAGTATTTTTAGAATTTAAATTGAATTATTTAACTAATTTCAATAATTATTTAATTATTTAATATTTTCCGGAAATTAGGTCGGAATAAGGGTGGGCGGAATTTCGTCTTCGATTGCGATGGTGTGGTTAATTTCTACAATTGAGTGTTAAATTATGCAAATTGAGTGCCGATTAGATCTTTGGTATTTAATTCCAAAAATTGTGAATTTCAATATTTATTCGAAGGAAAATCCCGGAGTGTCGGGTTTGGTAGAAAAATAATTTTTTTGTACTATTTGAAATAGTGGGATTTCAAAAAGGAAGAATATCAATTTTTCGAGTCAAATTAACCGTATACCCACACACAAGTAACTTCATGTGAATTTCTAATACGAAGAAAAGGCCAAGCTCACTCATTTTAATTGAAGCATTTGAGTGCAATGCACGGTCTTACTGAGCCATATTTGAATGATCGTGTGTTGGTTAAGAGAAATCGTCCCCGGAACATTGGCCGGACGTTATCCCTATTTGGGATACCCTTGGACAATGGGAAGCCGGTCACGTTAGGGGTGATCGGTTCCAGCTCAGTCCGGTTCCAAAGTGGAACCGGATCGCCGGACAGGGAAAACCAGTTCCCAATTTTGGGAACCGTGGACCGACCATCGGTTCCGGTCCCGATCCATTCAGTCCAATAGGATCGGTACTTTCTTTTTCACTAAATAACAACCATTCATTAAAGAACGACCATGCTCCGGATCGATCGATCAAATTCGGTTCCTGGGCGATCTAATAAAACTACTCACACATGTTTTCACATGCAAAATATTCAAACTTCACTTGCGTGAATATTAATTATAATGTATGTGTTTCACTCTTAATTTTAAGCATAAAAGCCATGAACAATTTGAGTAAAATCTATGCTTGGCTTAGGTTTTATAGACAACTTTGAATGTTTAGTTGACGTCAGACTCTTTGAGGATTGAAGTGCCTTGTCCTTTGCAAGTGAGGGGAGCAAGAGAGAGAGTGATCATGAGGAACTCCTAGAGCCTTATCCACATCGAGGAGAAGATAAAACTAACAAATAAAGTTTTCTAAGAGCTTTGGTGGTCTCTTGGCCACATAAGAGGTTGTTACCTCAATTGCAATTTCGATGCAACAAGTTTTATATATAATATTCATATATTATATGTGTTTATATATTATATGTATATAAATTATATATAAAAAAATTTGGTCCGGTTGGTCGGTCCGGTCCAATCCCGGTTGGTCCGGTTGGTCCAAGTTCTCACCTTGGGCCGGAACAGGACCGTCGGCCGTGGGAACCACCCAAAACCAGCCGGTCGATCCGGTTTGGTCAGTCCAGTTCGGGCGGTTTCCATTGCACACCCTAGTCGCAAAGTAAATTCCAACCCTATGCTTCTTGAAAGCCGTCGATAAAGAGACGTGCCATGCTCAATGAGATGAGATGATGCCTAGCAATGCTAAAGAAGACCGTCGAACAGTAGAGTAGGTAGTGTTATATGCCGAGATCAAAACTAGGAACGCATGATTAATTGAGTATGGCGTTTCAATTATTGGAGCTTATTGTTGCTCATGCTCTTATGTTGTATGGGATATAAATTGTACTGACCTGCAGGGTGGATCTGAGACGAGCTAAGTCTCATTGATTGTGTGATTGTGTGATTATGACACTTTGGGCGTATTTCCCTCTAGTGGGGTTTAGAGCTTAGACTCGGCGAGATGATATCTCACCCGTTGTGGGACAAACGTTGCTGAGGTCGTCAGTGGAAGACCCTTGGAGCTGAAGGAGGTGATCGGAGGCATAGGTCGATTGGACTTCTTTTTAGAATGAGTCTTTTGTAGTCTTTTGGCATAGAGATTTGCAAGAGGTCGTATGTATATATAAAAGCATGTTTGTTTATGAATCTATTGTCTTGCTTTCTATCCAGAGATGATTCTTGTTAGGGGATTTCTTTTTCGACTTCCCGCATATGCAATAAAATGGAAAGGGTCGGTGACTTGTCCTGGGAAGTCGTAAATTATTATCGACCAGATAGAGATGGGCACACGCTCGAGGTTCGGGGCGTAACACATTGTATGGATGTAAACCTTTTAATTTGACCAATTTAGTCCCAAACTTTTTTAATATTTTGTTATTGTAATTCTTCCAATTAATTTTGGTTAAAAATTGCTATTATAAATGCAGATTATTCTATGTGGTAAAGGCCGGCGCATTGACACTAATGTAAACAACTTTTTATATATTTTTTGAATTTAGAACTCACCCATCTTGAAATTGATTTCTCTTAATTGGGGGTGTTCATTACTTTTTAGCAAGTATTACGATAATTACTTTTCAGATTTTTTTTTCCGCATTGAAATTAAAATCTTGACTTTAAGCATTTATACAGTGGTGGGCACTCAATTGCTTGTTGCCATAGAGAGGTCAAATCTTGATCAACCAAGTCCTATCCACCACAAGAAATAATTCTCAACATCGCATAATCCTAATAATGAATCCAATAGCATCTTTCTATGACTAGCTTTTCTCACCGATGTTCCTGGCTCCATAACACTCTTCAATCAAACTCGAGACACTGTCTCAACAAGACCAATTCTTAGCATCGCCACTTTTCAACTTAGACGGCCTGGGCGCACACTCGTGACCTTCATTGCCCGTGGCTCTCTACATAAATAATGGATGGCGCATGTTCTGTGCTAGTCATAAGCGTCTGCGATTTCTAAATGAGGTCAGCTTTGGAAGATCGACGGATGTCAATCACGTTCGATTCGCTTTGTGACAAAAGGGGTCCAAGAATCAAGCAATTCGAATTTCATAGCTTCTAGGTGAAGAACTCTGCTGTGTATGACCATTTCTACCAAATGCCTGAATTCTGTGAGAATCCTTTTTAAAAAGTAGAGGAATTTTGAAAAACTAAACCGGGTTCGACAAATTATCAATATTTTGACCGGAATTCCTGTGCGAGTCTGAATTGATAATGCAAGTAATGAACGTTAAACTGCCATCTGTAAGGACAAAATTGCTAGCAAAGTTAGCACTTTCGATGGGATTTTGAATTTTGAGAAAAAAAAAGGGTTTTGAAGTAGATGTTTGTGGCAGTGAATTTCGCTATGATCTTGTGTGCCAATTGCTGAATTGATAATGCAAGTTATGAACGCTTAACTACCATGTGTAATGAGAAAATTGCTAGCGGACCGAAGAGATTACTGTCGCCGGATACTATACCGTGTTCTGTTAGGACTCGATTGTTGCAGAACCCAAAGTGGCAGCAGCTCAAAATGAGAGTTCTGCGATAGCTTATATAGGGTCAGAAGCAGAGAGGTCTCAATCTTACTGACCTTGTGGTTCCTGTGCAGCAAAACTTACTGTGGCTACTGCCACAGGGGCATTTGTCGACACAGCTCGGGGCGAGTTACAAAGTCGTCGAGCTGGACAAGGAAGGTGAGCGTCTCCTACCCTCTTGAACTGCCTGCATATGACCTTGATCTGAGTATATAAACCATCTTGCTCTTAACTATTTGGAGGCGGATTTTGTCGACAAGCAAAGATACCTTTTTTTAAGCATATTTGCTGGTATAGCATTCTGTTCATGCGTAAAAGCCAGTTAAGAATCTCCCCCCACAGTTGCTCGATTAGCCCCCAAAGACCTGTATCTTTTGATTCTTTCGACCGTGAGTTTTGAACTGTAATTTATTGATATTTCCGTGATTGTGCAAATGATCGCTTTATCTACAAGATGAAGAACTCGTGTGGAACATGATCTTTTTAACACTACATTGTTCAACCATTTGAATTTCCTTTTGAAGGTGACGGAGCTGTGGTTCAATTGGCTTTGGCAGATTGGACGGGGCTGAGAACAGTACCTAATGTGTTCATTAGGGGAAATAATATCGGTGGCTGCAATTGTAAATTCTTAATTGCATGGCTAATCATCTGTCTCTCTTTTCTTTGTTGATTTCAAGAGAATCTCTGGTAGAGGTTAGATGCAACGCAGGTGTTGTTTGATGACTAATCTTTTAATGTCGGCTTTCCTTGCAACGCCAGAAGTCCACTCAGAAACACCAAGCAGGTCAACTGGTACCTCTTCTTAGGAGCGCCGGAGCTGTGAAGACCTAATAAAAGCGGTGTGCTCATAGTTCGAACCTTCGATCGAAAAGAGAGACACGTGTGATGGAAGTGGATAAACTGAGGTGTGACACTGCACAAGTAAATGAAAGAATTGTCTTTTGACTGCTCACACAAATCTGGTGTGTAGTACAAACTTACCTTGTCAGTAGAGTTGCTAGCATATTAGTAGCAGCTGAAAATCCTTAATGCAAAAGTGGAATGACTATCAGAAATTCTGGGACCGAGACTGTTTGTTTGCCAAGTGACTAGGAACCAATTTCACGGTGTCCGGCAATAAAGTTTCACAAGACATTGATCTAGACTTCTTTAGAGATCTGCAGTTTTATGATGCAGAAGAGTTATCGTCGAGATTAAGATTATTTCTTTGCTTCCGGTTCTGATAATTCGAGTTCAATGCGATGATCAAAAGCAAGCAGGATCTCGTAGCAAATAGTTCTATAGGGAACAGTCACGAGCTTCTCCTCTCCCACTTTGCTGGAAAGCAACCTCTACAGTCCTGTCGAGGGTGTGCAGAAAATGATGTGGCGCGTGCGATCATGAAATAGCCCCCTAAATCCTCTTGATCAGGGCGTGGCCTAATCAGAAAGGGGTCTTCGCCGGGAGTTTTCCCTTCGTGGACCCATTCCTGACTCTCGAGGTTCACCAACAAATGCATCCGCCATAATTATAGGGGGAAGAGGTACGGTCATATGATCTCCACTTTAGGACCATCGAAGCGAATTGCAATGAATAAGTGACTGCAGAGTAACTTTCACACATTGTTTCTTCGACCTGGGGTCGTGTGCTGTGTAGTACTGGTTGACTGATAAAAATTGCTAGTCAATTCACCGCAAATGCCAGCTTCAAACCAAGAAATATATAGGAAAAAGTCGTGAGAAGTACATCAAGCTGTCTAGATGATCATTTCAAGATTTCATCCATCCTCATCATGGCAAAAGAGACCATCGCTCTGAGAAAAACTGAAGTGGAATTGCTAATTAGAAGATTTCCGACGAAAGAGGCAGAATCTCAGGGTTTTGCTTTTCGTTTATGAGATTACAGGACATGAAAAGAAGCTAGCACAAACTCCTACACAATTGTGATTCTGTTTCCATGAGTCACCGTACTTCCTGTGTAAATTGAGTGGAATTGGCAAGAATAAGAGAAAATGGAGAATAAAAGAAATAAATAAAAATAAGAATATGTACATGAGTTCCTCCGACTCCATTAAGTGGGAAACGGCCAGCATAAGACATGAACGATGCACCATGGAGCTTCTGCAATCTCTTGCACAGCAGCCGCATCTTTACCCTGTCTCGCTGCGCAGATCTTCTCATCCCGATTTCCCAATCGGGGTTCGAGAAACGCTCGAGCATTACTGGCCATTGGACTCCTTGCAATCCTTCTCACAGGACCATATGCCCATCTCATAACATGCGGCTGAAGAATAAATAGTGGTCCTCTTCACATGTCCGTAAAATTATGTCGCCTCCTGGCTCAGTTGATTCCGCCAAAGGCCATCTCACCGGAGGCTTATGGTGGAAGCAAAGGAAATTTCAGAATTTGTCAGTTGGTTTGTGATCCCAGTATTCGTGTTCGAGCTTCCACTGGAGTCATCTGGAATTGCATTATTGTTGAGAAATGGGGGTTGCGTTGGCATGGGAACTATGCACTCCTGGTCGTTGAGCATCTCAACTACTTCAGACATGGATGGTCGTAAATCTGGGGAAGCTTGGGTACAAAGAAGCGCGATTTGAATCAC